>NC_056729.1:867176660-867446660 GCF_019279795.1 Protopterus annectens
CCATCTGCATATTTTATTACTTTTTACAATACATTTTGCTTATGCCTTATTTCAGCTAACAGCTCTGTCTTTATATTTAATAATATTTTAATTTAAAAAGTTTTGCAAGCTACAGTACTGCAAAATGTATTACTGTTAAATAAAAGTAACACTAAAATGTGTTAGTTCTTAACCAGTTCAGAAGGGAACTGCATGTTTATTACTATGTTTCCTTTGAAAGCCAAGGATGCTTTTCAATATTTTCAAGTCTACCTTTTGCCAAATTGTATGTAGTTTAACGTAGTGAATATTTAATGGACGGGGCTGTCTCTTTGATCCTATGTTTTGCTTCATCAGCAGATTGCTATAGAGTGCATAAGCTTTCTATGGGTCTATTTGCAAGAATGGATTCATGATCTTTACAAACAGTAACTGAACTGACATTATTACACTGTTTGTGCTAGTTAGTTATACTTAGTTTCTTTGCTTTTTATGATGCCATCTTCAGTCTCATTAATATTCTGCTGCTTTTAACTGAGTCAGGTGATGCCAGGAAAACAAACCAAGATTTTTATTTCATTTGTTTGTCTTTTGGCTTTTCCTGGTTAGGGGTCGCCACAGCTGAACTCTGGTCCGCTAATGATTGTCAGTTTTTTTTTTTATGATGCCGAGTTGCCAGCTCAATGCCCAACCTTCAACGAAGGCACACCCATTCAACGCATGTCTTTTGAATGCCCACTCGACCGTGAGGAGGACATGCAGACTCTTTACAATATTCCCCTGTGAGGTTTAAGTTAAGAAGAATGCATATTATACAATGACTGGTCATTAACATTCAAAAATGAGCTCACTGACTGGATAACCCAAACAGTGTGCCTGTTTAAATCAAGCACATGCCAACAGAAATAAGTCTGGTTGCTCAAATACCATTGAACAGCCAGACTTTTTTTTTATTGGCATACGATAGATAGGCATTAGTCTAAGGGAAAGAAAATCTGAAACTGAAAAGCATGTCATTATTTAGTGACTTCGTTCATCATAAAATTTGTGGTTTTCCAACAAATCATTGAGGAATGAAGTCACTAAATAATGACACGCATTTCAGTTTCAAAATTTCTTTCCTTCAGACAATGCACAACTATTTTCGCAGCTTTCTAAGTTTATAAGAGCAACATTAACAATCGGTCACCTCTTTTTTGTAGCTTTGTCCACATTTCTTGAAATAAGAGGTGAAGATATATATAAACAAAGGTTTAATGAAATCCTAAAACACAATAACTGGAATCCACTAAAAACATAACCACTAGAAGATGCCCTTGAATACTCTTGACAGCCTTGCCTTCCTCTGCACCAAAATAATTAAAACCAACCATGCTCCCTGGCTAACTAAAAATACCAAACAACATTTACAAGATAGAAATAAAGCTTGGAAAGAATGGTGCACTAACAAATCTGATACTAACCTAATCAAATATAAACAATTATGAAACAAAGGAAAAAAGATAGTAAACTTAGACAAAAAAAAAAACACTTTTCCAACCAATTGGCAAACCACCAAAACAACCCAAAACAATTTTGGAAACACATCTCAAACCTCCTTACCCCAGGCTCTAAGCAAACTCCATCACCACACGCTGACAAAACTCCCTCAGAGATAGCCATCCTGTATAACTCTCATTTTATAGATTGCATAAGCAAACTGTTTACAAATCCCACTGCCACAATTCCCTCAAACCCCATGTCGGATGCCCATCCACCCTTATTTCGTGACTCCTACACAAACAAAAAAAAACCCCTTCTCCTCAACAAACTAGTACTACATCTTCTAGCCCCTTTTCTCTTAAACCTGACCCTACCTCTCTCATATAAACACTACTACAAAAACTAAAACCATGCCCCCTCCCTTCTGACAACCTCCCCCCTGAATACTTAAAACTTGCAGCAGAAGCCATAGCATATCCTGTCAGCATCCTTATAAATTGCTGCATAGCAGAGATTGATGTCCCAAACCTCTGGAAAAAAATTATCATCACCCCCTTACATAAAGGGGTCAACTCCAATGAACTATCCAATTATTGACCAATCTCCATCCTTTCTTCTTTTTCCAAACTCCTGGAAAATTGCATACATAGGCAATTGCTTCACCATATTTTCCAAAACACATTAATTACCCCTACCCAGCATGGTTTTCGTCCATCACACAGCACCATCACTGCCCTAATCTCCTTCTTGGACACTGTGTCTTAATCCATTGACTATGGTAATATTACCTCTGTCTTACTACTAATGCATTTGACACAGTGTCCAGCAACAAACTTCATTAGCTGCCCATTGTAGGCTGCACCCAACCATCTCTCCAATGGTTTGCAAGCTACCTATCTAACTGGCAACAATGCATTAAATGGCAAAATAAACTATCCCACTATCAAACCAACACAACTAGGGTAACACAAGGGTCCATACTTGAACCCTTCACCAGCAACCTTCACACCTCTTCACCCCTTAGCTCCATTATCCAATATGCAGGTGACACAACCATAATTTCCTCCTTTAATAACATACATCTCCAGCAGCTCACCCAAACCACCTTCACCAAAATAGAAACCTCACTGAGAGAAGCCCAGCTACTCCTAAATCCTAAAACACACAAAACCCTTGCTTTTCTTGGCAAAACCAGTTTCATCTGACTTTAAAATTTTATCTCAGGATAACACAGAAATTGAAACAGTTCCCAGAGCAAAGCATTACCACAGACAAACAAAATCTCAAACACCACATCTGCAATAGCATTAAAAAAACACACATCAAACTAAGAACACTCTATAGACAAAAAAACTTTCTTGTATAACTCCTCCAGAAGAATCTTTGCCAATACCTATTTGCTGTCTTCTCTCTTATATGCAGCTCTTTATACACCAATTTACAGTCTTCTCTTAAAAACAAGCTCCAATCCTGCCACCATAATATTGCCAAATTTGCCACAGGTTACTCTTACCATTCCCATCACTGCCTAGCTCTGAAAGAACTAAACTGGCTCAAACTCACACACCACCCAAACCTAATTCAGCTGTCCTCTGCACATATACACCTGATAGCTGTTCAGCCCTCATATCTGTCCTAAAATGCTACATCCCTACCAGAGCCATCTGCTCTGAAAACAAACAACTCCTAACCATCTGTATTCCAAACAAAAGAGCTGGACAGTGCCTATACTGATGTTGCCAAGCTCTGGAACTCTCTGCCTACAGACATTACTACCATAGAGTACTATAACAATTTCAAACATACCCTAAAAATATATTTTCTTTGTAATTGGACCTGCCCCTGCTCTCTCCCCAACAGGTGAACTCCATTCACTCTGTAAGACCCTTCCTTTCTACAACTAGAGATCCCTAGACAATGAATTTCATACACTAAACATTACCACATTGAACTAAGAGGCTTTCTGCATTTCCATAACCTTAACTATTCACATCCTTCTTCACATTTCTTCAAAGCATACACTTGCTTTTATTATTCTAACCCTTTGCCTGACCCCTTCTCTTTACCTTAATCTTACCGGATTAAAAAAAAAAAAAACGTTTTTTAGTATTGCCTATCTAGCATGTTTTATTATTATATCTACCTCTCTGTACTTTTTTAGTTTTCATTTACTTATGTAATGTGCGCTTCAATACTTGCTATTGTCTTGTTCATGTAAAATGTCTTAACTTACATGTATCACTTGGAACTTTTCACCCTAGGCCTCCACTGAAAATAGGTTCATGACCCAGTCAGACTTTCCCGGTAAACAAATGTTAAATAAAAATAAAAATAAATAAATAAATAAATAGATGTATGAGAGCACAGAAAATACAAGGAAAATCAGGTACGTTCTGTCCAGAGGTTACAGTTTTTTTTTTTTTCAAAAAAAATAAATAAAGAAATAAAATAAAATAAAATAGTAACAAAGATCTTCCTTTCTCCATTGTTTGCTTTCCAACTCACTGATGCACTATTTCAGTGTGGAAACATAAGTCCCATATGCATGTGCAGTACATCATCAGAATCTGGAAACAATACAGAATAACACACAGCACCATTATACAAAGATTCTTTCTTAAATATTGTCATTGTATAATAGCAATTAGCCATGGCTGAATGTGGGTAATGCTGGATTTACCCACAGTTGGATTTGTCTGGTCACTCGTGCTTTTCCCTTGTGACAAAACCACTCTAAATGTGGGTAAATCTAAAGTTTTTACTGCTCAGTGCTAGGAGTCTAAACAAAAAACTCTAATTCCTAGAACCTCTCTTTACCCTAGAGAATGCTGATGTCTGTGTGATCACTGAGATTGTTTAAAGCCATGGAGAACACACCAAAAGTGCAAGGTTATAATGCCTTCCACACCTTTAGATCAGTTACTATACAGACAGGGACTAAAGGTGGAGGTGTCTCTATTTACATCAAAAATAAATATAGCTCAAGGCTGGTTAAACAGGACAATGCACTTGAGCTGCTCCATGTTCAAATCACCATAGGCAAAATCCAATATTACTTCCTTGCCAGTTATAGGTCCTCCTGTATGACCCAGGAAACCCATACCATGTAATTAAACTTATTAGAAACACTAACAATCCAACCTAATACCATATTCATGGGTGACTTTAATTACCCCACTATTAACTGGGAATCATATATGACACCAAATGTACAGGCACAGAGATTCCTGGATTTTGTAAACACAAACTCCCTGAAACAGTCAGTCAATACACCAACCAGGGGTGCAGCTATACTGGATCTGGTCCTCACTAATATGAGACAGTGCTGCATATCCCCTACTGTAATGTCTTCCCTGGTAAGGTCAGACCACAAAATAGTCTACTTTGAAGTAAAAATTAAACCTGGAATATTCAGAAAATACTCTAAGGCTAACCTCTTGCTATTAAGTAATAACCTGGCAAAATTTCAAGCTCCCATTAACCCTGAGAACACTGCTGCCTATGCAGAACTGTTCACAGAAACCCTGTACAGGAATGTTAATAGCTGCATAGAGACAGATCTACCCACCAGGAAGAAGTACAGAACTAACTCAAAAAGCAAGCCACCCTGGTGGAATCACAAAATCAATAGTCTGTATAACAGAAGGAAGAAAATCCTGCCAAAAATTAGGAGATGCATCACCCAGCAGGATAAAAGCAGTCTCATCAAACTAAATAAACATATCGGAGAACAAATAAAGTCTACCAAAGCCAAATTTGGGGTGAATCTGTCCTCCCAAGGCCAAAGACAACCCCAAGGCATTCTTTAGCTATGTCCGCAATATCAAAGGCAATACACAATTGTGTGCATAGCTTATTGTAAATGGAGCCACCTATACTGAGACAACTTTGCCCCTCTCTTCCCCGCACCTTTCCTCAGCAAATACCATCTTATATAACTTTCCCTGCTATCATTAGGGACCAGGTCCTTAATGCTCTCAATAAGGTAAGAGCACTGTGTCAATGGGCCCAGACAATATCCCAGGATGTCTTCTAAATAGCATGAAGCATGACCTATCAGGGCCTCTGGAATTGCTATTTAGCTATAGCCTCCAAACAGGCTTCATGCCACATGAGTGGAGAACAGCAACAGTTATCCCTCTCCACAAAGGTTGGCCATCTACAGACCCATAAGTCTCTCTAGTCTTATATGTAAAGCCATGGAAAGAATTATCATGGAAATGATCAACAGTGATATAGTAAACCTCCAGACACTAGGCCCAACCCAGTTTGGTTTCTTCAAGGGCAGATCATGCCTTCTCAATCTGGTGGACTTCTTTGAGAAGGTCACCAAAGCAATGGACCTGGCCAAGGCATTTGACACAATACTCCACTCAGGCATTGTTGACAAATTCAAAAGGTTAGGTACAGACTCATATGTCACCCAGTGGATAGCCAATTGGCTCACAGATAGGACCCAAGAAGTTAGAATTGGGGAGTTCACCTCTACAAAGAGGCCAGTCACAAGTGGAGTCTTTCAGAGATCAGTCCTTGGACCACTCCCTTTTGGCATTTACGTCTCTGAAGTCAGGGCCAATGTAAGTGGTCTCTGGCTGACTAAATTTGCAGATGATTGCAAATTAGGAGCTGTCATTGAACCACACACTGACATAGACAAACAACTGGTGTCAAAGCCATGGACTAAAACAAATGCCAAGAAATGCATAATAGCATCCTTCAGGAAGTCATCCACTCCTGGTATCTATCATTTTGACAACACACACCTTAGAGTTGACCCAGTTTTTAGGGACTTAGGGGCACACATGGATAGTAGTCTAGCCTTTGATCATCACGTGTCTACAGTAGTGAGAAATCCTTCTATGTTGTGCAACTTATAAACAAAGGTATGGCATTAAAGTCAAAGGAAGTCATTGTTAGGCTGTATTTGGCATTTATCAGACCTATCATTGAGTACAGTTCTCCCCCTTTGATATGTACCTAACCAGGCATATCCAAAAACTGGAACATCCACAGAGGTTCATCACTAAAAGAATACAGGGTTTAAGTAAAATCTCCTATGCAGACTGTCTCAAGGCTCTATCCCTGTATTCTGTCTGCTTTTTAGGGGAGATCTATGCCTGACATACAGGGCATTGTCAGACCCCACTCTGATGGACCTCCTGCATATTCATAAAACAAACAGCACCAGAATTACCCATTCTAAAGATGTAAACTTTGCCTGTGATATAAATAGTACCTGATGGAGAGACAGGTATGTATCCCAGAGATTACCCTGTCTCTGGAACAGGCTCCCCATCCATGTGAATCAGAGTTAGTCCCTAACCCAATTTAAGTGCAACCTGTACAACTGGAGGGGTAACAAAAAAATCCATCCCTGGTTTGGCAACTATGTCTCTAAAGGACACAGGCAGGGTGTAAATGGTTCATCTCCCAGGCCATAGCTTGTAAATGTTTCATCCCCTAAGCCCCTGCTTATACTTATCAAGGGTATCAGAACTTGTCAGAGATTTGGTTTGCATGGCTAGACTTAAAAAGAACCTCGTAGTCATTAGCCTAGTAAACACCTATGAACCTATGAATTACCCACACCCAGCCATGGGTTACCTGCTATACTATAACATAATATGGAGCAGGTCATTAGGATGCCCTTTTAGAATTTCAAGATCCTGACACTCCAAAAAAGTGTAATCCTGTCATCATTGCTGTCAGACCTGAAAAGCAAGGTTCCTTCACCCATCATACCCTCATTATGTGTATACATAGATACTGTATGTAAAAAGGAATATTCTGAGATATATAAATATTGATGCTATATATTTCACTGTGATCACATTTAAATTCACATTGTTCTAAGGATCACGTTTATAGTTGTTGCACATACAATGGGAATGTGGTCAACATATGAATTTTGGCTACATGTATTTGATTTACCTAAAAAAGGTGAAGTTGCAAATACTCTAAAAAGGCCATTAAGGCATTATCTGTTTTGGATTAAATAGAAAACATGCAATAAACATGCATCATGCATTCTCATGCAGACATATATCATGCATACTATTTACTGCACTTTTTTATTGCCTGCCGCCTATTTTTATATTGTATTTATTTACTGGGTACTAAACTATGCTGTTATACTGCAATTGCAGTAAAATCAAATGTTATTGCTGTGTTCATTGTTTAGCAAGCTTTTTTTGTAGTTTCCACTGTTTGTTAAGTATTTACTAGTATTTTCTCACTGTTTTAAAGCTATCTGTTCTGCATGTTCTGGTTTTCCCGCCAAGCAGTACTTAATTAACTGATCTGATTTAAAGCTAGCTCTTTTCATTGCTTAGTAAGCTGTTTTTTTTTTGTTTCCACTGTTTAAGTATGTACTATTATTTTTCACTGTTGTAAAGCTATCTGCTCTGCCTGCTCTGGTTTTCCACCAAGCAGTAATTAATGGATCTGCTAACTGTTTAAATCATACTTTAGAGCCTCATGGCTGATTTTCCACTGTTTTAAACATTTTTCACTGACTCACTGCTATTTTTCTGCTATGTTAAACATTCTGTAGTGTTTTCCACTGATACTAGGGCAGCTAGTAGCTGTAGCACAGTCCAGATCCAGGCCTGCTGCTTGTAGTGGTTTGTTTGTTTTGAGTACATTTTCCAGGCCATCTTGGACTGGAAGGGGCCTAGCTGCACTTTTGTGAGAGAATTATGTTAACTGGGACCTGACTGGTACAGGCAGGCCAGTCTAGGACTTGGAATAAGTATCCTCATTGGTCCTTTTGAATTTTGTTAGAGTTTTTCAGGTTTTAGCTTATGGTATTTAGAACCTGCATCTGAGCAGGTTTCTGCTTGTTTGCACATGGAGCAGCACTGCACACTGCCATGCAATTGTGTGCCAAAGCCGGACAGTTAAATTCAACAAATTTTACCTTCAATCCAAGGCAGAAATATCCATTCATCAAACTCCTCTGTGATCATTTCTGAAAAGTCACCCCTAGTAACAACAGTCTTCAACCTACCATTATGTAAAGTTGGATTACTCTTGTTTCTCCTGCCAACCTTGTTGACTTGGGTCTCTTGAGGCAGTGTAGCAATTGCCTCATGTACACAGATAACTCTTTACTAATAACACAATCTAGTACAGAATGTGAGAGATGTATTTACACCAAGAATCTAGAATCCATGCTCTCTCTCACTCAAAACAGTAACACAGAGAAGGTTGTCAACTCACCAACCATATATATTCACACAGTACCACATAGTATGCATCAAATACATAAATCCACATATGCGTAAGTTCTCTCTAAAGACTTACCAGAACACCAGAGACCTCTGAAACATGTCTGCTACAGCTAACACAGTCTTCACAGCACGCATGATACATAGCAACATCAAGCCTGTAAGGCATAACACTCAAAAAAACAAGTTTTCTTGTCATTGGAGATTCAGTAGTGAGACATAAGGATGTCCCATTCTCCAGACTGGACAAGGAGAAAGTTACAGTCAGCTGCCTGTCCAGTGCTAGGATTCATCAAATCATGCATGCACTCAGGTCTCTCAACAACAAGTACCGTTATGACTGTCATAGTTCATGTTGCTGTGAATGACCTAAGCTGTGCCTGGACTATATGAAGAGAGACATGGTCAAGCTCTCTTAGTATGTGTCCCAAGCAGGTATGTCCCTAGCCTTGAGCAGCATACTACCCTCACCTAGAATGATGCCACAGTATAAACAAAAAATGATTAATTTCAATAACTGGCTTAGTTTTTGGTGTCATAAAGGGATCCAGTTCCTGTCTGCCTGGGAAGCCATAGTCGGTAAATCTCGCTGCTTTGCCAGAGACAGTTTGCACCTGGCTCTTTCCTCCTCCATAGTGCCTTTTTTAGGCAAGGTCTCAAAAACAACATTATCAATGTGAAATTAACCAATCAGTATAAAATAAGGGTCATGCTGCTAAATGCTAGATGCTTAAACAAAAAATTCCACTCCCTGGAAGCACTTCTATCACTAGAAGATATAGATACTGTATCTGTGCAGTCACGGAAAACTGGTTTAAAGCCTCAGGGAGTACCCCAGTTCTGCAATGCTACAGTGCCTTCCACTTTAGACCACAAAATGAATGTGTGAAAAACAAAGGCGGTGGTGTTTCAATCTAAATTAGAGATAAATTCACACCATTTCTAGTTAGACTGGACAACTCCATTGAGTTACTCCGGGTCCAGGTTACAGTGGGTAAACCCCCCCCCCCCCCATCAAGTCCTAGCCATTTACAGATCCCTCTCCATGGGTTACAGCACCCACAAAGCCTACTTAACCAAACTGAAGACAATCCAAATTTTACCGAACACACTGGTTATGGGGGATTTCAATTATCCCACCATCAATTGAGTTCACAGCTGTGTGGCATGCAGGTTAATGCAGCACCCTACAGTTGTGATGGTCTTGGGTTCAAAATAGGGGACAGGTGTTTATTTGCTAGATGTGTGACATGTGCCTGTAATCCTAGCATCCTAGGAGGCAGAGGCTGTTGGATGGAATCAAACTGTGCATGAGAGACGACACTTCCTGGAACAGGGGAGAAGAAGGAATCTAGCCCAAACTTGTTAGCACAAAATGTTCTTTGACTTTGTGAATTCAAATGCCCTGGGGCAAGTTGTCCATATTCTGACAAGAGGAACAAACATTCTAGATCTGGTCCTCATCAACATGTCAAACAGGTGCACTGCTGGAACTGTTGGACCCTTATTAGTTAAAACTAACCACAAATCAGTCACCTTTGATCTGATACTAACACCAGAACTGACAAAGGTTGAAATCAGACTAGAAAACTTCATCAAAACAAACTATACCCTCTTAGGTGAAGGTATGAATGCATTCCAAGCCCCACTGCCAGCCTAAAGTGGCAGCTACGCTGAAGCTTACACTAAAGCCCTGTACAATCACTTGCATAAGCATATAAACTCACCTGTACCAGATAGAATCAAAGCCAGAGGCCCAAGTAAAATCAAGCTGCCATGGTGGACTTCCAGCGTCAACAAACTCTGCAATAAATGCAAAAGGTTGCTGTCCAAAAAACAAAGACAAAGACACAACAATGGAAAAGCACCCTCCTCAGCCTGAACAGGCAAATAAGACAACTTGTCAAATCCTCCAAGAGCTCCTTTGTGAGAAACCTAGTAAGTACTGCCAAGGATAACCATAAGGCCTTTTATAGCTAAATACA
This sequence comes from Protopterus annectens, assembly GCF_019279795.1. Lineage (NCBI taxonomy): Eukaryota > Metazoa > Chordata > Ceratodontiformes > Protopteridae > Protopterus > Protopterus annectens. Next base: position 867,187,336 of record NC_056729.1, read on the forward strand.
TAACCTAAAGCGTAGGACCCAAGCATGTGCAGACCTGGTGGCCAATGGTATTTCACACACACTGACCCCACAGAGATAGCAAACCTGCTAGCGGATAGGACCGATAAAAATTTCATTCCCTTATCCCATCCTAACTTACAACAAACTTTCCCTCAAACTCCCCCCACCTTACAAATCTGAAGAGCAGGTCCACAAACCCTGTCGAAGCAAAGAATATGGCCTCTATGGTCCAGATGACATCCCAGATTGTCTTCTAAACAGGCTAAAACATGAACCAGCATCACCATTAAGTACCCTTTGAAATCATAGCCTAACCACAGGCTTGGTTCCTGCGTAATGGAGAACGGCTACAGTTATTCCCCTCCACAAAGGTGGCCTAGCAAAAGACCCAGGGAATTACAGACCTATAAGCCTGACCAGGCTCATCCTTAAGGCCATGGAACATATCATTTGGGACCTCATAAATAAAGACATAGGTGAACTCCAAACCCTGGATCCTACCCAATTCGGCTTTGTGAAGGGCGGATCCTGCCTGTTAAATCTGGGGGATTTCTCTGAAAGTGTGACCAAGGCCACTGATGAGGGAAAATCTGTGCACACAGCATACCTCTACTTGGCAAAGGCTTTTGACACAATCCCACATTCAGGCATTACCGATAAACTTAGCAAACTGAATGTAGATCCCTTCATTGTAAGATGGGTTGCCACATGGCTCACAGACCAGACACACACTATCCAAGTTGGTGACTCCACATCAACTAGCAAACCCATTACCAGTGGGGTTTCACAGGGGTCAGAGCTGGGCCCCCTACTGTTTGGTATATACTTCTCAGAAGTTCAGGTCAAAACTAAATGGTTGTCGCTGACCAAGTATGTAGATGACTGCAAACTAGGTGCAATCATTGAATCCCCAAATGATGTCAGTATACTACAGGAAGGTCTCACACAGACCAATGACTGGTGTATTAGTCACGGTCTCAAATTGAATGCAAAGAAATGCGTCATCATTCCCTTCAGCACAAACAATGTCCCTTCCCACTATCAAATCAATAACAATATACCAAGTACCCATGAAGTGGTAAGGGACCTAGGCTTACAGGTTGACTGTGACCTTAACTTTGACTACCATGTGTCTACCATTATAGGAAAGCTTTCCATGTAGCTCACTTGATGAGTAAAGGCATCACCTCAAGAGCAAATTAAGTTATAACCTACCCTATACTCGGCATTTATCCAGACCAAAATTGAGTATAATGCTCTGTTTGGTATGTACCATTCTAAGCACCTGCAGCAATTAGAGAGACCTCAGAGGTTTCTAACAAAGAAGATCAAGGGCCTCCAGCATGTGCCTTACACAAACCGACAAAAGTCCCTGTCACTATACTTTGTATCGTATAGACTTCTTAAAGGAGACTTATGTCTGGCCTATAGAGCAACCCAAGACTCAAACCTAATGAACTTACAGCATATCTGTAAATCAAATGGGTCTAGGGTTACTATTTTCAGGGACTTAAATATGGCCTGTGACTTAAATGGGACATGCTGGAGGGACAAATTTATCTCCCAGTGACTGCCACATGTTTGGAACTGGCTACAAATTCATGTGAAACAGAGCACATCTGTGATACAGTTCAAGAGCAGCCTGGATGAGTGGATGGGGCACCGTAAATTCTTACTGGGGATAGCGCCTACACCCTCATGGACAAGGGAAGTCATCACTAAATTCTGTCTTAGGTACTGATTAGTACTTCTATGACCTCCGGATCGATATCCTAGTAATCTCATATGATTCTATGATCCTTTAATTCTTCTGGCTACATTACATTAGCTTTATTAAAATTATCTGAATTATTCACACTAAAGAAATAACCTAATTCAGGATATAACAACTAAAACACATGACAGTTATTTATTTATTTATTTGTTTGTTTGTTTATTTTTTAAACAAATAATCTTCTACTTACTGGTATTGTAATTCTAATAACATATTTCAGACAGTTATTTTCTAACTCCTCCAGAGTTTCACTGATCGAGAAGCAGAATTATTTGTCTAACTGAATGAAAATTTACTTCTAATCTTATCCTTCAACCACAGCTAGCAATGTAGAGAAATAGAAAAAACAAATACAACTCACACAATGTAATTGAAATTTACTGCTAATCACATCCCTGAGCAACTGTCAGCTGTGTAGTTAAACAGAGAAAGTAAAACTCATTCTCATGCAGACCACAGAGATCTGTCAGCTTTGCAAAACAAAACCATAAAAACAAAAAGGATAGTTAGTTGTTGGTTAGTCAAAAATGTACTGTTGGGTCTAAATACTCTAAAATAAATGTGGAATTTTACTGTATAAAGAAATAAAAACTTACTTCTAGATAAATCAGTACAACTCTACTAACTCTGTATAAACAAATATGAATTTATTTCCTAGGTGAGTCCATAATTTGCTAAACAAAACTAGATCTTAAAAATATAATTTATTTTCCACTGACAGTAAAACGCAAAAAGCTATAACTGTGGTCATTTACTCCTGTGGTAAACTGCAAATCTTATGATTTCTGCAAAAAGTTCTGATTAAAGCAAAGGTCTATGTATCCTTGACTCATTTTTTGTTAGCAAACTACTTTTGACTAAGGGTGCAACAAGTAAAGATAAAGTAGAATAATCTTATAAGTGAGACAAATACTTGACTAAGTCAATGTGTAATTCGCTTAGCAAAGTAACAAACTCTATTAATCATAGGTTCATAGGTTGGTACTAGGCTATTCGATTGCTTTGCTTTCCTGTAAAAATGTAAATATGATATTCTTGTTTACAGGTAAACATAATGACTAGGCTGTCTGCAGGGTATTACAAGTCTAGCTAATAATTAGAGGTTAGAATCTAGCCCTGTATCTTGTAGTTGTGAGGTTAAGACCTTAACCATTATGCAAACCCCTTCCCTTAGTTATGTTAACTATAGCTAAGTAATATTTCTTTAGTCATGGATCTCAGTATTAGCTCATTACTATGCATTATTAGCCTTGACAAAATGCTGGTATTCACTTTTGACTTCTTGCGTTATATGTTTATGCTGTATGTCTTGTATTTGCTCTACAGCTCTGGGAGTGACTAAAAAGAGCCTCTGGACCAACTTATGCACCTAGTTAAAAACAAAACAAAAAAAAAAAAAGAACAGAAAAAATACAGTTTCTAGGTTATAAATTCAGCAGCTCCACAACAGCAAACCAACGAAAAAAAGAATAAAAAAAGATAAGCTAAAGAAACTACAATGGAATAATCACTTTAATAACAGCAAGGAAATCTTTCATCAAAAAGGCTTCTTCAGGCTTCATACACAAAGAGAAAACTACTGAAAGGTTATAAAGCTACTAAGCAGTCACATGACATGGTTAATAAGAACTCCCAATTAAAAATTAAAGCGAAAACATCTATTTAGAAGGTTAAATCTACTATATAAACTCATTCATCCTTAAATATAATTATAATAGCATCACAATAAAAAACTTAAAACTCATATATAAAAAATATTATAAAAAAATTATTAAAACATATGACTATTTTTAAAAAACATATTAAACCCGCTCATGCAATATTTTTAAAGAGGTTTCAGAGAAAATGTACTATTTAAACCTGGGGTAAGTGAGCTTTTAATCTAATAATCCATTTCATCTCATGTTCAGTAAGTAACTTTACGTTACCTCCATGCAAAGGGACATGTATAACTTTCAATATAGTAAACTTAAAAATATGATCTTCACCATTATCAACAATATGCTTATATAGAGCATTAGTATCCTTCTTACATCTAATTTCTGAAAGATGATTTCCTATGCGTTATTTGAGCTTGTGATTCGTCATGCCCACATAGTAACTATCACGAGTTACACAAAGCAATATATATCACATTTTGAGTATCACAAGTTCCATAAGCATTCAACAGAAATTCAAAACCTAGAAGGGGATGCTTGAAGGACTTATTGCCATAGATATAATTACAATAGTCACACTTATTGCATTTATATGTGCCCTTCTGTTCACTATGAAATGTATGAAAACGTTTAGGCTGCTCCTTATAGCATAAAATCTGCTTAAGCAAATTACTTTGTTTATACCCCAAGTTAGGTTGTGTGTCTATAATATTTCTAAGACCTGGTATATCAGCCAAAATAGGCCAGTACTTCCTAATAATACTTTGTACCTGTCTGGTATTTCTATTGTATGTTAACATACATCTTACTTGTTTAGTATTCCTAGCTCTATTTATCATATTTTAGTCTAGAGAGACTTGATTAGAAAAGACAGGTCTTGTTGTTGTAGTACGTTGCTCTGATATATTCTGTTTGGCTGATACTATTTCTGAATTTTTATAACCTTGTAGGGGAAAGTCAGTAGCCGCTTTGTCAATCTGTGTTTACATAAATGCATCGGATGTGTTTAGCCTAGCTACATGCTGCATTTGTCCCTTCACAATGTTTTTAAACATAAAAAGGGAGGTGCATGCTAGTATGATGCAAGTACATATTCTTTTTACAGGCTTATGATAAAGTTGGGTGTTCAAAATGCCTGCTGCATCTTTTTTAACTAACACGTCTAAAAATGCTAGCTGCATCAAAGAAATGTCATACTCCAACTTCCAAAAAGTCCTCAGTATTAGAAATATATACATAGAATTGATTAAAATGTGGTTATATCACCCTTCCATATTAAAAAAGAGGTCATCCACAAATCATTGATAAAAGACAGCTTGTTGTCTAAAGGGACTATCACTACTCAATAAGGATCTCTCCTCCCACATAAACATAACTATGTTGGCATAAGTACTGGCAACGGGCATGCTCATTGCCACTCCATTAATCTAATGATATATATTTGTTTTAAACAAAAACACATTATTGTGCAAAACCAACCTTAAAAGGTCACACAGTAAGAGTATTTGAGCATGGGATAGATTAGAATATTTTTGTAAGAACCTGCTGACACTATTAATTCCAAAGTTGTGTGGAATTACTGTAAAAAGAGAGTCCAGTCCACATCCGATGTCACTAAATAATGACTAGGTTCAATACTGCCATGTGACCAATCAAACAACTTTTCTAAAAACATTGTGGCGTCTCTTAAGATAGTATTAGTTTTTGCCAACCACAGTATCAATTGTTTTTCTAAATATTTTGAGATGGGCTCAGTGGCCCATCCTCTTGCCAAAACTATTGGTCTCATTGGAGGACATCTAACATCTTTATGTATTTTCGGCACACCATAAAAAAAAGAAAAACACTCAGACAAAATAAGTAAGATAAAATACCCATGGTGAGTGCAGGGTTGATAGCTACATTAAATTATTTCTGGTTTAAAAGTGAAACAGATTGTATGCAATGTGTCTAGTTTGTTGAGGGTTGCTACACAGAGTTTAATCATCAACATCGTTTCCCCTACAGCTATCTGCAAAAAAGTCCTTCCACCCCTTGCTTCATCAGTAGTAAGTGAGCCATGAGCTATAGCAATATAGGTCACCATATATTATTCCTTCTTAAATAACAACTTATGTACCAGGTCATTTTTTCTCTACCTGACTGACAAAATGCATATTTTGTTTTAATAGGCGTCACCTGCATGCATCTCCTATGGCTGAATACGGGTCTATATTGGATGCTCAAACTTTCAAAAGTTCGAGTGTCATATGGTCGACACTATATGATCGAACTTTTGAAAGTTTGAAGGTTTTAACGGAGATCTCTGTACAGTGTGGAATGGGAAGATTTCCCTTTTCTGCACTGAAGTGTGATCTCGGAGTTGGTATATTTAAAGAGCGGGGGGTGTGAGGGATGTAGGGGTACTTACCCCCCTGCTTAAAATGTTCAGGTAGGTTATTTGTGTAGTTTATGTTTTTTTTTTAGATGTTCAAACTTTTAAAAGTTCAATCATATGGTGTCGACTATATGACATTTGAATTTTTAAAAGTTCGAGCATCCGGTATAGACCCGCTGAATACAAGTTATCCCTTTCTACTGCCATATATTTAATCATGCGCCAATTTGTTAAAACTTCAGCCACACAAAACTACCCAGTTAAAATTCTAACAGAAAGAAACTAAGTAAAAATATTTTTACAAGGAGATCCAATGCACCCCATCTGAAAGTCCTCAATTTCCTCTACCTACTTTCATGGCTATACTAACTCCATTGTTATTCAACTTTAGAGAAAACTGATAAAGACACCAAAATAAATCTCTGCTGATGTGCAAACTGAAAAGGAGCCTGCAGTAATTTCTTATTGAAGCCAATGATTGGGGATTTCAAAATGAGCCAGCTAAACTTATTGAGATCAAATAACATCTGTTTTATACGAGTTGAACAATCTGACAATGTTTTGTGAAGGAGAATTTGTGAAATGAACTCATTTTAGCACCCCTTCAAATTGCTTATTTAGAAACAAAGAGAATTTATCTGTCTCTCAAGATTGTTGTAGGATATGGCCAGAAATTATCTCTTTATCTGTCATGGGCCTGGTCTCATAATGAATTTAAAAATATTAGTAATGGCAGGAAAGCTATTAGTATATCAAAAAAAGAAACCATCTATTTTCTCAAATTGTCTTATCTCACAATGTTGAAGAGAAGCTAACATTGTACATATCTACCAGAAGGATGAGGGAAGGGAGGTGCAATACAGAGCATGGAGGTCAATGAAGATTGACCCCACCTGTTCAATTGCATGGACTCACCATACCCAACAGAACTAAAACCTGCTCCTCAAGGAAACACAGACCTATGTGGTGTACATCCTCTCTCAAGAGGCTTTACAACAAAAGGAAGAAACTGTTGTCCAAGGGTAAAAAGGCACAAATTCCCAATTGGAAAATCTCCCTCTTTAGCCTCACCAAGCAAATTAGATCATTAGTGAAAACCTCCAAAGCCAATTATGAATTGAAACTAGCCTTTGAAACAATGGCTAATCACAAAGCTTTTTTCAGTTTCGTCAGAAACCTCCATGGCAAAGCCCAGGTTTGTTCCGAATTAATTCTTATTGTTACCACTTCACTGATCCTGTTGACTTAGCTAACTTGCTAGCAGATAGGTTCAGTGCAAACTTCACCCCATATTTCCCCCCACAAAGGCCCATTCGACATCCCTGATACTTGGCCCACACATCACATCTCTGTAGATCAAGTGTTAAAGGCCCTATCCAAGGCAAAGAACACAGCTTCCATGGGACCTGATAGTATCCCAGGCTGTATTCTGTAACATCTCCAGCAAGAACTATCCTTGCCATTGAGCACCCTATTCAACCATAGCCTAAGTACAGACTTCATTCCAATAGAGTGGAGAGCTGCCATTGTCATCCCTTTGCACAAAGTGGTGCCACTACTGACCCTGGAAACTATCACCCCATTAGCTTGACAAGTCTGATCGGTAAGACTATGGAGCATATTATTATGGACCACATAAACAAGTTCATAGGCAATCTCTAAGCACAAAACTTCACCCAGTTTGGATTCGTCAAGGGCAGGTCTTGCCTGTTGAATCTGGTTAAATGTTTTTGAGACTGTCACCAAGGCACTGGATGAGGGAAAGTCAGTACATACAGCTTAGAACCATACAGCCCCAGTGAATTGGTAGGTTGACACAAACAAATAAATAAAATAAACACTACCACCGTGAACTGTAACCACAGAGGCTGAGGATAAAAACACAATGCCGAGACTATAAATGAATGTCAAAATACTTTTAAGTAAAAATACTTTAATAAAAGACTAAGAGCTTTAGGTTTGGAATTTTTTCATGATATCTTGACTAAAAGTGATATATTAACCAACAGTAGAATTAACACGATAGTGACTATGATGGAATTATTGTTTAAAAATATTTTTTGGTTTTTTGAAGGTGAGTTATTTCAACAGATGGCAGGGGTGGCAATGGGTGCCAAATGTGCTCCGATATATGCCAATTTGCTTTTGGCTGAATAGGAAAAGTTCCATGTTTTTACTTCTTCATACATGCTGAAGATTCTCATATATGTTAGATTTTTGGATGACATTTCAATTCTATGGAAGGGGAATGAACAAGAAGTTTTAGAGTTTCTTAATTATGTCAATAAAACCACAATGTTTTTAAAATTTACCAGTAAAATTCAAATGGAAGGCATTGAGTATTTGGATATTTATATTTATAAAGATGGTAAAAATCGATGGTGGTGTTCAAATATCTTTCGGAAGGAAACTTACTTGAATGCCTTGTTGCACTATGATAGTTGTCATTCCTTTCACCAGAAAAGGAGTGTCATCAAAGGTCAGATGATAAGGCTTTCTAGACTGGTTAGTGAAGATGTCAGGTTTGGAAAAGAATTAGGAACATTAAGTGGGATGTTTAAGGACAGAGGGTATCCAATGGATTTATTAATGAAGAGGTCCTCAAAGTTTGCCCCTATTTTAAAGGCTGGGTTACACAAGTATGAATAACATCTTGGTTACTGATACTCAGAATAAAAAAGGAGCTATATTAGTGTAGTATAATAACACATGTGGGCAAGCCATAATTAGTATTTTAAATACACATTGGAACATGCTTTTTTCTCAAGAGTTGAAAACTAAGTTAAGTAATAAAAGTATGGTGATGTATAATAGGGGTAAGAACTTGAAGAATTGGTTTGAGTCTGGTTCGAAGTTGGATAGTAATATACTGAAATCAAAATAAACAAACGTGGATGTTGTAGATGGTGTATATTTGTTAATGATGACCTTATGTTGCGATTTCAGGGTATGACAGAACAATTCAAGTGTCCAGGTAGATGTAATTGTAATACAGAAATGGTGGTATATGTGGCTTCTTGTATTTCCTGTTCAGCATTTTACGTAGGGAAGACCACGAGAAAGTTTAAATACCATACGGCTGAACATATGAGGGATATCAAGAATAGGAAAGAAAGTGATGCACTATACATGCACACCATAACGTAGTAATTTAAAAAGTTTATATATTTTATTATTGATAAGGTGAAATTGAACCATAGTGGTGTGCATATTAAAAATTTATTAGAGTGTAAAGAGTTAGAATGGCAAGTTTAAATGCCATGCAAAATCCGAGTATCAATGAGGCATGTTCTATTACAAGTATTTTAAAACTTAGATCACATATTAGATAAAAAAGTGTGTTGGTTGATATGCTGTTGCCATCACAGCTTAAGCATTAGTTGTTTTATGGGTGGTACAACATTGAGAAACCTTGTTTTTAGTTTATTTCATTTCATTATTCATGTTTTATGATCTTAGGGGATTGATGTAATATTTCAATAATAAAGGAATACAACAATGTATTATACAAGAACAGCACTATGTCTTTAAATGTGTAAATATTTATGTGGTCACATGATTGTCTTTTAGTATTTAAGGTATTTATTTTGTAATGTTTTTTACTCTGATGAATTTCATATGTATGGTTGGGTGAAAGCGCTTAGTCTTTTATTAAAGCATTTTTACTTAAAGTATTTTGACATTGATTTATAGTCTCGGCATTGTGTTTTTATCCTCAGCCTCCCTGATTACAGTTGATAGTGGTAGTTTTTATTTTATTTATGAGTACATACAGCTTACCTTGACTTGGCCAAAGCCTTTGACACACTCCCCCACTCAGGCATCATCGAAAAGCTAACAGAACTCAGCGTAAATCCCTATCTCTGCAGGTGGGTGGCCAACTGGCTCATTGATAGGACCCACAAGGTCAAAACAGCTGCTACTACCTCTAATACCAGACTTGTCACTAGTGGTGTTGCCCATGGATCTGTCCTGGGACACCTATTGTTTGGCATCTACTCAGAGTTCCAGGCAAAGACAAAAGGCCTGTGGCTGACCAAGTTTGCAGATGACTGTAAGTTGGGTGCTGCCATCAACTCCCCAAATGATGTTAATGTACATTAAGAGGGTCTCACAGTAGCAAAGGACTGGTGCCAAAGTTCATGGCCTTAGGTTAAATGCAGAAAAATGTATTATTACACCATTTGGCAGAAACATGGCCACTACTGATTCCAACATTAGTGGCAACCCCCTAAGAACACCACCTTTGGTGAGAGACCTGGGTACAACATTCTCACATTTGATCATCAAGTAGCGGCAGTGGTCAGAAAAGCCTTTTACTTGGTTCAACTCATATGTAAAGAAAAACAGAGGTTATTACCTCTCTATACTCCTCCATCATTAGGGCAATAATTGAGTATGATGCCCCATTTGGTATGCATCTCTACAAACACCTGCACCAACTGGAAAGGCCACAGAAATACCTCACAAAGAGAATCCATGGTTCATAGGTGTGTACTAGGCTAACGGCCCTGGAGCCTATATAAGCCTAGCCCAGGAAGATTCTCTGGCATCATGCCACCCAAAGTTAGTTCCCAGTGCCCCTGTCAAGCAAGGTCACTGAAGTGATCCTGGGGTGAACTTCCTATTGTCCTGGACTCCAACACCTGTCCTATGATGACAGGCTCAAATCACTACCGCTCTACACTACATCATACAGATTGCTCAGAGGTGATCTGTGTCTCACCTACAAGGCAATCTCAGACCCTGCTATACTAGAGATGCTCCATATCCATAAGTCTAACTCCTCGCATAGTACCTGATCAAAAGGCTTAAATCTAATATGTGACATTAACAAAATCTGCTGGAGAGACAGGTTTGTCTCCCAGAGGCTGTCCCATCTCTGGTACAGACTTCCACACACGTCAAACAAAGTACATCGCTCACCCTCATTGAGGCACCAATGATGAGTGGATGGGCAACCACATATTTGTTCCAGGGGTCCCACCAGTGTCCCTCATTGACAGGGTCAACAAGTGCTGATTGAGGTTTCTTCTTTGGGAATAAACTCTTGGCTAGGCTTGCAAGGGCCCAGAGTCATTAGCCTAGTAATCTCCCATGATCCTATGAAGAGCATGAAGTTAACACCTTATGGAGTGCTCAGGCTGGGGAGGTGTAGACTCTGACAGTGAGTTGGCTTAAAAGATGTGAGCCATGTCAGTAAGTGTCTAAGTGGTGCAGCACCAGACAATAGTATGGCGATAATGTATTAATGAGGGGTTTTTTTTTATAGTGGTTTTAGCTTTTTTGGCCGTATTGATCACCTGAAACCCAAACCCTTTATATGCCATAGCCTTTATGCATGATACACTGAAATAACTCTGATAATTGGGATACAAGCTCAGCTAATAGCTGGCAAGTACCACATTTCCATGGAAGAGACTGAAGCTGAGATCTACTGTTACTCACACTGGGGAACTTATATGTTATGGCTCTGTCCCTGTGGATACTGCTGTCGCATTTTATTTGTTGTGGCATGCAACAAGGCATTATCTAGGATTACCTCCACTCTAGTACATAAGGTGGAAACACTTTCTTAGTCTTGTAGCATGCCTAGCCCCCCTATCATTCTAAACTGTGGCCTCCACTACATTTACAGAAATCAGTCCACTATCCATCAGTACAACTAAATCCCTCCCTCAAATAGAGATGAGCAGGCAAAGCCTCATCCTTTGTGTCTCTTACACACTAGCTTCAGCAAGTGCCAGAGATGAAAACCAAAATAAAATTGCCTGGGTTTTATCCAGGACGTCATAAATCTGTATCTTTGGACCTAATACAATAATGTATAGATTCAAAAGGGGATGGTATATAGAGGTGGGTCAATGCCCAGTTTAATGAGGGTCTATATTGGATGCTTGAACTTTCAAAAGTTCGAGTGTCATAATGTTGACACCATATGATCGAACTTTTGAAAGTTCGAATGTTTTAACAGAGATCTCCATACAGCGCTGAATGGGAAGATTTCCCTTTTCTGCACTGTAGTGCAATCTCGAAGTTGGTATATTTAAAGAGCGGGGGGCACAGCCCCCCACATGGGGGGTGGAGGGGGAATTGCCCCCCCCTGCTTAAAATGTTCAGGTAGGTTATTTGTCTAGTTTATTTTTTTTTTTTGGGATGTTTGAACTTTTAAAGGTTCGATCATATGGTGTCGACCATCTGACACTCAAACTTTTAAATGTTCAATCATCCAATATAGACCCATTTAATGAAGCATAAATACATGGAAAGTAATACCTAAAGGAGGCTGTCTCATAGACCAGTTGGTAGAAGGCCTGAGGAAAAATATGGAGCTGCAGACTGCAAAAGATGATTGTGTGTAATCAAAAGTTATGGCATCAAGAAAGGTGATAGCAAAGGCATTATTTCTGTAAATTGTATAAGTGGAATGAATAGATGTCGTCCTCTGTAAGATTTAAGATGTAAGCAATAAAAACTGTTAAACATAACTTACCACTTTATTTGAAAAGGTGTAGGGCTGCTAATAATAAATTTATAGGTTCATGGGTTAACAAAAGGCTGTTGATCCAGTGGATCATTTGTACCCTATTAATATAATATTAAATTTAATTTATGGAGGCATGAATTTATTAATGATGGCATAACATACTTTGTACTTAATTTTGACTCCTTTAACTAAGGGCTTGAGGGGCCATATTGGATTATACTTACAATTGTCCATCCAGCCATCCAGGTTACACTTTAAAAGGGCAAGGAAGTGACTCAGCTTCACATCCAAAGAAAGTTTTATTCCATGCAAGTTTCTGTGATAGATATCAATCATGCCAGAATGTCCTATTTATGTTTTCTTTGAAGCTTTGATCTTTTCAGACAGTGTTTATGATGCTATTAGTTTTGTGGATGTGCAGGATGTTGCATAGGACTGGATAATCTGGGACTCTGCAAGCTAGGCAGCAGCCTTCTCTCAATAGCTGGTAGGAAATGGAATAGAGGGTTACGTCATTGGGGTAGTCAGGGGATCTCAAAAAAGAAATGCCCTTAATTGTCTTAGTAAGGAAATACTGTGGTCTTTCAAGCTGGGACATGTGTTTGGATAAGTCATACCAAAGAAAGTATTACTCTCTATTAGTGACCTGAAAATGAAGGCATGAAGGTGGATGATGACTTCCTTGGATTTAGATGATATACCATTGGTGATTAATCTAGATATATGAAGGGAATTAATAATAACAGTGAAGTATCAAAAGATACTTCATCGTAAATGAATGTGCCAAGTCCCTAATTAGTCGGGATGTCACCATCTTTTCAAAGTGGTGTTATACAGGTACAAGTTTGTCCAAGTTAAAATCAAGGCAAAGGATTCAGAGGCAAAATGTTGATGTGTTTTCTCACTAACAGTTTTGTTGATACATGTTATAATATTCATTTACAAACACACAATTAAAAACAATGATGGAGATAAATGAATTGATGATAATTTACAAAGCAGTTGTTTGGATCTCAGCTTTTCTGTCATACAATTGTACATAACTGTACATATTCAAAGAACTCCTCATATCTTGACAAGCTCTTTGTGTATGTGATTCTGTGTTATTAAACATAAAAGGTTAGTTTTAATTCTGGTATTAATTTAAGGGAACCCTAACACAATGGAGTAAGCATATTATCTAATGTTCATGGATAATAACTGGTTCATCACTGATACACTCACCATTTTCCATTAACACTCTTTGTAAAGATTATGGTATTCCGCGGTGGTGCAGCGGTAGCGTTGTTGCCTCACAGCAAGAGGTTCTCCCGTTTGATTCTCGGCTGGAGTGCGGGGAGAGCCTTCTGTATGGAGTCTGCATGTCCTCCCTGTGGTTGGGTGAGCGTTCGAAAGACATGCGTAAATGGGCATGCCTTTGTTGAAGGTTGAACATCGAGCTGGCACCTCAGCGTTCGTGAAAATCTACTGTCAATCATTAGCGGACCGGAGTTCCGCTGTGGTGACCCCTAACCGGGAAAAACTGAAAGGCAACAACTCTTTGTAAAGATTATCTGTTTCTTTTCAAACAATCATGCATTAAATAGGAAAATAAAAGTTGTTGGCAGAATAAGAAAACATGCCTCCTTATGAGGTTTCCATTCTAGGTAGATAAGTAATCAAATCAAAGCACTCAATAGCCATATTCTTCTTCTCCATGTAAACTATGCATGTACTGCCACTTTGCAATTTATTTTTATTTTAGAAGCCCAGAACCATAGCTGGCTCATCTAGCACCTGATACCAGTCTATGAAATAGCACTGTACTACCTAAAAAAACAAAAAAAAAAAGGTCTTCGACTTATCATATAGAAAACCCAGCAGCCAAATCTTCCATGGATTCCCACAGATCCATGCACTGCTCAGCTCTTGAAGTGGCTTTTTATACTGGGATTTTGGTACAGAAAAAAAGAAAGCAGGAAGTCATGATCGAGAACCTTAACACTTTTTATGTCTGGGGTGGTTACCCCTTTTACCCCACCCTTGTTACACTACTGTTAAAACCAATATACGTGCAAGGTAGTTCTTATATAACTATGTTACTATCACTATTGCTATCACATTCTCCCTCAGTTTCTTTCACTACATCTGTGGCACCATGGTTTTGGTGCATATTCTTTACGTGACATATAGGTATTGTCTTAAGACTCACTTCATTAAGGTCTCATTTTATAGACACTTCACAACCTTCCTGGAAGATGTGTGTTCTCAGAGTAGGTTATATTATATAAACCTGCAGAGGGGTATGGGTGCATTTTTCATTAAAATAAGGGCTTTAGCTGTGCTGCAGCATGCAGTCTAATTTATCTGAAATTGAAAATTACTACATCACAGTTCAGTTGAGAAATTATTTCAGTCTGAGTACTAATCTCTGCTATAAATACAGTCCATTGTATTTCACTTTTTTTCTGAATAAGGTCTGCATGTTGAAGACTTTTTTTACCCCCCACCACCTTTTGCAGGACCAAGCCCAAATGATCCTCTACATGAACCCAGTCAGCCCATTCAATCCATTGTAGTGGGGTCCTTGAATCACAGGCAAGGTGAGAGTCTACAGGTCTTTTGTTCCTGCCTTGGTATCCCTATTAGCTTATCCACTCCCCGGCATGAGAGAACCCATAGGGAGGGATACAGGTTGTTAGTCCTTCTTGGCAATCTATATTCTTCTCTATGCAGCACCCCCATGCAGCTTTTCCTAGCTACATTATGTGCTGCTGTCATAGGGAAGACATAACTTGATATATATCATTCCCCTCAGCTTATTGTGCAACCTGCACATGGCTCTTCAGACTCACTACATTCAAGTTGCACAAGATGGAACACCTAGTGCTTCTGCTACATTTCACCAACATGGTGACCAAGAGCAACCCCTTCCCGTAGTATATGACCACCTATTCCCATCCTCTTTCATCAGCTCCTACATGCACCTGAGCATCTATTTGAATATAGTTCACTTATGACATACAGAGCTTTATTCCTGCACATTATTGAAATGGCATAAATATTGAAGACTTCAGGTTATCCTGAGTTACTTGGCACTGTCTTGTGCCTTTACTGTACTCTTTTCCCCACAGATAATAATATGTTGTTCTAATATCTTCTATCATATTACAGAGACCTTCTATAATGACTAATAGTCGTACTGTTTTGTTTGTACTACAGCTTGAAAAATATTATGACCAGAAGTTCTCAACATTATATTTGCAGTAAAGCAGTTCCAGTTGTAAACAATATTCAATAAGTAATTTAAGACACAATTCATAACCTTTTAAATAAAGAAATGCATTTTATGAGGATGTCAGTTTAGGAGGTGATGATTATGTTTAAGATTCACAAGATATTAAAAACAAAAAAAAAAAACTTGAGATCATAAACGTTGGACTTTTCTATACTGGAAAACTAAAATATATTGTTGTATCTAGCAAAATAGTTACCAGTTTTACCAAAATCGCCGTCTTTAATATGCTGGGATTTAAAGATACTCTGTGAAATGTGCTGTTTTTTGTACATTGTACTGCAGGTCTTTTTAAATCATGAAAGTTAGAGCAACTCACCGTTTCTTGTACATAAACATTTTTATATAAACATACATGTCAAGCATTGGACTGTGCTCATCATATTTGAAGAAGGTTTGTGCATTTGTGACACAATATTTCCATGCATCGTTTTCAACTTATAAAATAAACTAAATAATCATTTAGATCTACTGGCATTATGCAGCCATCCAGACAAACAGGTTTCTATTTCGCAAACAGTAAATGATATGGCTCAGACACATACCTTATTGAATAAAGAACATTTCCATTTTTGAAAATTCTTAACAGCTTGTTGTCTGTGGTAACTTCATGGAAGTTTGCTCCTTTCTCATTAGCAAAGAACAAGTCAGGTTTCCAGATGGCATCTAACATAGAAGGATCAAGATCCAACGATTCATCTGGATATTCACTATATGCAAGGCGTGGATCGTTCCACTGCTGACGGAGGAAAATATTTACTCTGTAATCCTAGAATAAAGAGTAAAATGATGCAACATTAAGATATGAGTAGGTACTGAAACTGTTTCATTCTGCCAGGTGAAATAACATTAATGTTTTTCTGACACAAAATAATCACAACACATTTGCATAGTAACATATACTGCAGTTTCACTTTTTTTCAAGTGAAAGCTATAAGGTAAGATAAAGAAAAGAATGACTTCACTAAAAATATACATTTCTAGCTACAGGCAGAGCTTGTATTTTATGACAAACCTGTTAGAAAATTAATAAAATGTCCTGATGTTAGATATTGAGACATATACACTGTTAGTAAAATGGTAAATAGAGCATTATATATGCTTAAAACTGGACTAATGGCTGAAAATATAGTTTAATGAGATTTCAGATTGCAGTTCGGTTACAAAATTCAGCCTAAATATTATTCATACACTGTTTAGATATGTTATCAAGTTATTATATTTCAGAATAAAAACTCTGCCAACTGAAAGCAGTCTGTATAAACATACTCACACACACAACAAGAGAGAAAGAGAGAGATAGAGAGATATAGTGTCCAGTCAGGGGATATACCAAGAATTAGTGTACATATGTTGTCTTAAAATGAACCATAATAATTGAATCAATCAATCAATCAATCAATCAATCAATCAATCAGGGAATGAATCACAATGAATGAATAAATGAATAAAAGAATGAATGAAGCAATCAGTCAATCAGCCAGTGAGTACAGTGCCTTAAAAGTATACAACATACTAGGAAGTTTAGACTGTAAAATGCATATGAAAAGAAATGTTTATAACTATGTTTCTACAGAAAGGCATACAAGAATTATAATTAGCAAGACAACTAACCAGCATACCATATTTCCCCCGAAAATAAGACCTGGTCTTATACATCTTCCCCTGCCGAAATACGCATTAGGGCTTATTATCAGGGGATGCTTTATTTACCCCCCTGTACAACAATCTACAGTTATTCATTTATGTACAAAAATCGACATTTATTCATGTACACAAGTTTACATTTATTCATGTACACAAATCGACATTTATTCATGTACAAAAATCAACATTTATTCATGTACACAAACTGACATTTATTTGGTACTTTTCCGTTACTGGGCAACAGTTTTAGGTAACACGTTAACAGTTGTGTGAGAATTCTACATAAACGGTGCAACAAAAATTTCAACTTCAGAATATCTACACCTTGGTTTTCACAGTGCAATATTTCATGGTTAACAGAAAGTGCAGAAAAATCTCAATACATGTGTATTGGAGGAGGGTAATAAAACAGGTGAGTAACTGCCACTTTTTGAGTGGCAATACTTTCTTTATTCCTTACCCAAACCATAAGGGAAGAATGATGGAAAGTCATAAAATTGAAGTCTTCAAACTAGTGGCCTTACTTTGTAATTACCCCTTGCTAATGAAACGTTACCTTAATACAATAAAGTCAAAAAACTGACAAGAGCTCGCTGAAAGCAGAAGCAATACATTCTGTTGCCCCGATAATGGAAAAGGTATTTAAATACAGTCATGTTATCTTCTTCTGGAACATTGTCATAAGTCTCCAACCCCTAAATTCTGGCCTGAATTTCTTGTGACTCCATTTCCTGTAGAACCATTGGCCCCAATCTGTCATGCCTAGCAATAGAGCTCTCCTTAAATGAACACTGCTTGTCCATGTAGCCTGTTTGTAGTGCATTGGCAACACAGCTGCCAGTGATTTTATCCCATGAATTTTTCACCCATGTCACGGCCTCTTCCAGGCTAGGCTTCACAAAGTTTCCACCCTGATTTCTCTCCATTCTATTTTCAATGTAGTCATTGAGTTCTATGCGCAAATGGTCCTTGAATGGCTTATTTATTGCAATATTAAGAGTCTGGAGAAAGGCAGTCATTCCTGTGGGAATCATTATTTGATCTATTCTTCTCTGTGCAAGGAAGTTCTTCATGTCTTTAGTGCAGTGAGTGCTGGCTGAATCCCAGACTAGCAGACCTCGTTTGCCACCTCACAAAACAAGTGGCAGCATTACATCGACCCACTTCTTTATAACTGCTTGTGTGCACCAGGCTTTTTCAGTTTCAAGAATGTAAATGCCTGAAACACGTTCAATCTTATCTTTCTTGCCCTTACTAATGATTAGAGGTGGGGTTTTCTTAACATCTGTACGAATTGCCAAAATACAGGTAACACATGCACTTTCGTAACCAGTGGAGGGAATGTACATTGACAAGGCACCCCTCTGATCAATTGTTGTTTGAGATCCTTGGCCCATAAACATTGCAGTTTCATTCATAGCAATCATGTTGGAGAGTTGGTATTTAGAAAAGTCAAAGCCATCAACAAAGAACTTGAATGCAAGTGCACGTTTAATAACTTCACTATCTTCCAGCTTGAGCAGTGTTGTCGATCTTCTTAGAGGCAGTTCATATCACTGAAGGAAACCATCCAACCAATGTTGTGATGCTTTGAATTTTTCTGGGGATATTTCTAACTGTGGTGCCATTGCAAGGGCAAATGCTTGAATATCAGCCCTGCGCACAACCAAAGCCTTTGCTCTCCTCTTAGCAATCCATTCACAGATGATGTCTTCTAGCTCAGGAAATAATGGTTGCTGACCTGATCCACACTTGCACTTCTTAGCATTTGCATCGTTGGTCTGTTGACTGAGGTTATCTCATGCTGCTCGCCATTTTTGGACCATTCGGAGATCCAACTTCTTCTCTTTGCAGAAAGCCATCAGATTATTTCCCTGGGAGTCCTCCACAATTCCTTTCTTGTACTCAACAGAATAGCTTTTTCTTTTTGCACTCATCTTGTCGGTGGGGGGGGGGTAATTGAAGACTTACGAGACAGGAGTGGCAACACAAAATGGTAACGGTTAAGAAGACACAACCACACCCAGTCGTTATCAAGTCTACACATTTTACGTGTGTTGTTTGTGCTTTGACCAACCAAAGTACATTTGCCAGTGTTTCTGGGCCAAGGATCTCAACTGTCAAATGTGAATGAAGATTAGGGTTACAGTAAGAATCATGGAGGACTCTCAGGGAAAGACTCTTATATCTTTCTGGAAAGAGAAGATGTTGAGTGTCTGAATTGTCCAAAAATGGTGAGCAGAGTATGATAACCTCAGTCAACAGGTGTCAATAATATTATCATTTTATAATTCAACACGTCTGTTGTGTGTTGTTGATGATCTTAACTGGGCCTTGTTTTTGGGGTAGGGCTTATATCATGACCACCCTTGAAAACCATGCTAGGCCTTATTCTCTGGTTAGGTCTTATTTATGGAGAAATATGGTATTGTAGCAGATGAAAAAACTGCAGTGGAGGGAATGTACATTGACGAGGCATAAAGAGAATGCAACCTATGTGTAAAATGTAAAGCCAGTAGAAGAATTAGATGATTTGATCAGGGATGCAAAAACTGTTTCATGACCACATACATTAAATCAAATTTTAGGCAACTCAAAAACACAATGTGTTAACAGTGAAATGATACAGAATGTGATCAACAAAAAGAAATGCACAGCATTCATTTAAAATAACAATGTAGTTAAGTACACATGAAATCAAATCAACTTTTCTAATTTCATTCCAAGGCACACTTATTTTCATGTCTTCTAAAATGATGATGATTTCAATCTGGCGTTTTGTGAAGTATTACAGCTTTGAAAAAGTCATTCTTCAAAGTAAACCTGAAAAGAAAACAGCAGCATGTAGCATTCTTCTTGAAAAAATAACTAATTTCTCAAATCTGCACGAATTACTTCTGATAAAAACTAAGTGCAAGAATTTAAGTATGATCGAATTGCAAAAGACATGCTTAAGAAACATATCCACTGGCTAGGAAATCTAGACTAAGTGCAGAAGTTAAACAATTTCACATGAAGGGACTGGAAACATACTCAATGAAACATGAATGAGGTACAGAAGGTTTCTTGATGATCTCATCATACTGGTCAATAAAAAATCTACTCTTTCTAAGGAATTTCTCTGTGTTATGAAAATACTTTGATTTTGTAAAATTATTATCTCTGCAGCCTATAGATCAGAACATACTCTTGATCTTATCTTCCTACTGGATATGAGGACCTATGACATGGTGGTGGAGCTGTTGGTATGGTCTGATTACTTGCTGGTCCACTTTGCTTTTGTACTGCCCTATTTTATGCCGTCTGTCATGTGCTGATAAAGTTCCATAACTTTTCTAATATCACACTGTCTACCTCCTTCTATACTTCTTCAGGCACTTTGAGAGGGCAGTGTGTCCAGTCCTGTTATAGCAGTCTCTAGCAACAGTAAGTCACTGATTTGGATTGGCTTTCTATAAGTAATGTAAATCCTATCCTCTTCAAGGTGTGAATGAAAAAGTCTGAATTTGAGCACCACTCCATGCAGTAGGAATGTTGGCAGCTGCAGCATTAGTAAAGGTCTCTAGACCTCTGGAGTGACACCCTTGATATGGATGAGCATTGTACCTGTTACTAGTAATGAGATGTCTAGTAAGAAGGCAGCTTACTTCTCTAGAGAAATCTCAGCAGTAGCTAAATGGTCATACTTTTCTTGGCACTGGATAGTCTGTTTATCCCTGACTGCATTACAACCAAGAAGACTGTTAAATTATAACAGTGTAAAGATTTTTATTTTTGACTGACTAGGCTGCTCCTTTAAGATCTGCATTCCCCACTCCTGAATCCAAGGAACTGCTAATTCAATTTCTTATATTCTTGGGTGCTAATTAATTTTCCTGATTTTTCTTGATTTCTTAACTATAATTTAAAATATCAACCTACCAATTGTGGCAATGATTATTTCCCTCCAACATGGATACAGACTGCCTTGGTTTTCTGATACTAGTCTTTAATCAAATTTTAGAATTTTTTCAGAGATCTGGATTTTTCTGTCATTAGTGAGGGAGGCTTTTGTTACTTCCTCAATAAAGTCTTCTTTGGATTTTCATGGTCATGATGACTTTCCACTTATCTTGATCTTGTCATATCTTGAGAACATTATCAACATGGTTGTTTTAATATAACCTTAAATTTCATGCAATACTCACTGTGCATTTTTGTCCATATCTGTCTTCTGTTAGAGTGCCTTGCCAAGTACCTTGGTCTGCCCCACTAGGATACTAAATAATCTCCTTATGAATAGTGATCCATGGTTTGTCTGTGCTCATTTGACAATATTACCAAATCAAACGCTTCATATCTGAGGAGGTCATGATTTGTCTACTGCCTTTCATGTTGTGGATGCCTCTCATATTAAATATCAGAAAGTTGTTTACATCGGGCTTCATGACATCAATATTGATTAGGTGCACTTGCTTACTGGTATTTCCTGATACCAACATATAACTTCCTGCTGCAGATAATGGTGTTGATTTTTCTGTCTTCCATAGTTTGGGTTCCTTTTACTTGCAGTTTATTATTACATATTACTCAAACAAATGTTGGACTCAGTCACTCACAGGATATTGATAGATAGTAAGGTGAAAAGACAGGATGCTCATTGTTTTGTATTTCATGTTCCTTGCCTTTGGAGTCTACTAATTTAGTGTTTTTGGCAGTCCTGTAACTTGGCCTGCCTCAAGAGCTCCTTACAACCTATTAACTTGTTGTGGTATTTAACACTAAGCCTGTAGAAAATATTTTATATCTACAATATTTCTTATTTTATTATTATTTGTTTATGTGTGAATTTATTCTAAGCACATTAATAAATTAAAGTTGATAGTGTTCTGTTAAGTATAAAAGTAAACAGATCAAAATTGAAAAATGAGTCCAAGGAAATAGTAGAAATTATGCATAAATGCATGAAAAGCTAACAAAAGATCACCATTTCAGAACTTCGCAACCTCAGGCACTACAATGAATGACTGAATCCAGTTTATCTTCCTATGGCTAGCATACTGATATAAGAGGTGTATAGGTCTCATGCAGCTCACCTAAGAAAAAGTCCCAAACAGGTCACCTGTATTTCTCAAGATATGCAAGGGGATGCAGTCAGCAGCCAGCCATGAAGAAGAGAACCCCTTTCCTCATTGTCAGAACCAGTACTAAAGTGATTCCCAGCTACAGTAGCAAATAAAAACAGAAGTGCATACCAACATGTATAAAGACACTTAAGCAGATGGGATGCAATACCTGTTTGTATTGAACCAATGTAAGTTTTGCAATAAATTGAGCTTTCCAGCTGGTGTGAGCACTTCGTAGGGAGGTATTAAGCAACTGATGTTTGACACAGTGATTAAATATCCACTGGTGCATTGAAAGGGAAGTTCATTGTTTGTTTCCTATTGGCTAAAAATGAAACTTGAAAAATTCTATTGCCAGTATAATATTATAAGTTCATAGGTATATACTGGGCTAGTTGCCCTTGTGTGCCATTTTAAGGCAAGCCAATTTCCTTTTTTGTGCTCAAATTAATTTGGGTAGAGATTGGCCTTACCCATCCCATGGTTGATGATTAGGGTTCCTATCAGCATTTCGAATGCTGAAAACGGCAAATTTAATTTAATTGAACTGAAATGTTTGAAATCTCAGAAGAGCAAACTGACGGAACATTGATTTCTTTCCCAGGGAAAGAAATTGGTGGGTCATCATCAGAGTATGCTATTTCCTCCACTGTGGTGCGGTCTCGGAGTTGGTATATTTAAGTAGGGGGGTGTGGGGTGGGGTGGGGAGCAAAGCCCCCCACTTCTGTAAGTGTTTAAAGTATTGAACATTCTTTTTTGCACGGAACACCGATTTCTTTCCCTGGGAAAGAAATTGATGTTCTGTCAGTTCGCTCTTTTGAGATTTCGAACATTTCAGTTCGATTAAATTGCATTCGGCATTTTCAGCATTCAATATGCTGATATAGACCCAATGATTATATATATGTATTAGCCTAATTAGAATAACTGGGATCATAGAATATAATTTCAGGGGACCCATCCATGGGAATGGGATAAACCATATAGAAGCTGCCTCTGTCCATTAGTAGTACAGTGGCAGTCCTTGGGTACATTTTCTGTTTCCCATCCGTAGATCTAAGTTGTGCTTGAATATGGACAGGGATGAGCTTTATATGTGGAAGAGGAGTCTGTTCCATATTAATGCAAAAATGTTACAGCTGCAAGTAGAAAAATGTTTCCTTATCAATTAATATTTACATTTATTGCACAACTGTGCATATTTAGCAAAACACCACCATTTTCTGTGTAAATGGGTATTATGAAATAACTGTAGGTTCATTACAGTATTTTATAAACAAAGCAGCACAATTGTCAATGTGATATTAAAGCATAATGTCAACCTGCCTTAGAAATATAATATTTCCCTAACTGTTTTGAATTCATATTTACTAGGTGTTTTCCTGGCTGATTATGCCAACCTCTTCTCTGTTGTAATGTGAAGGTGTCACGAAGCACTGAAAGCAGGAACCATTCCAGGGGAGAAATGCACTGGGGCTGCCCAACTCAGCTGTATTAGCTCCTGTCCCACAGGTGGGATAGAAAAACATGTGTGGACATGGTGGGAGTGTTAGGCAGTCCTTGAGGTGATGGGGATGCAATTGTCACTGTGAGGGTTGGGGTTAGGGCTATAACTGAAAAATACTCTTCATTTCTGGGATGCTGGTGAGAGTACAAGCATCCCCCAAAGTCTGCCCTAATAATGGTCCCCAGTACAGACTCTTATCCTTGCAGATCTCAAAGTGAATTCTTCATCATCAGGGGAACCAATAGTTCTGTGTATTACTGGGTAGGGTGGGGGAATAAAGAAAACAGAATTCTTAGAATATGTTTGTTTATTACATTTGTTAATTGGGTTAAAACACTGATTACTGCAGATCCTTTCAACTTTGTGACATCATTAAAAATAAAAGTTAGTATCCCATGCAATGAATGTATAATATACCAAATCACTAGTAGTGCATCAAAGTGAGAGAGAATAAAAAAAAATAAATACAACTAATGCTACAGGAAATGACATGAGCAGCAGTACACAAATAACACTGAATGGTTATATACAATACATACAGCAGTGAGACTGCACCATTAATGTTATGTTTGCCAGCCTATAAAAGTGAGGATTGTAGAGCAGGAGGGTGGGCTATAGGGAAAGAAAGAGGAGAAAGAGTGAAGGAGGAGAGGCCTACCTGTCAACCTTTTAACAGAGGAAATCTAATGGTGGTACAAAGGCCCAACAATAGGCACAATTTTAAATATTGCTCTTATAATCTTATAAAGTTGATAGGATAACAGTTATTTGCATTAACTTGCATTTTTCTGAAGGCTGTGAAGTCTGAAACTCAAACTTAGTGACTTCATTCCTCAACAATTTTCCAGAAAATCTCAAATTTTATGAGGAACAGACCAAAAACATGGAGGCAAAAATCTGGACATTCTGTGAAAATCAGTACAGTTGATAGGTATGGTGGTAGGCTATAGGTGCAATTTTGAGAAGAAAGTAGGAGATGGTGGGTGGGTTTGGTTGGGAAATAATTTCTGTGTAAACCAGTGATGTTGCCAGTGAAATATTAAAATATGATGTCAGGCATGCACTAGGAAAGCTATATTTCCCCCTCTGTTCTGTGTTCATCATAACCATGGAAACATAAGTACTTTGCAAACTACTGCTTTTATTTCTGTTTTAGTGAGTGGATAGGGTACTGTAGAAGAAAATATCAACATGTTAATGTTTGGGGATACGAGTGAAAAAAGGGAAGCTGATATACAAGAAAGAGGTTGGGGAAGGTTCTGTACAGGTAAGGGGTTGGGGGTTGGTATAAAGGTGAAAGTGTTTACCTCACAGTCCCAAAGTACAGGGTTTTATTCTCACCTTTGAAAGGAAATTTGGCTAGTCTTAAAATGGCCTGCAAGGGCAGCTAGCCTAGGAGTCACCTATGAACCCATGACTGAAATCAGGGACAGGTGCCACATACAGATGATACTTTATAAACTGAAGTACTAGAAGAGGGCATAGAATCAGAAAATTATTAGAAATGAGCAAAAAGGAATATCAAATAGATAAAGAAAGTGAGATAGAGAAAGGACCAGATAAAAAGATTTAATAGGAAACAATATGAAGGTAAGGAAGAAAAAAATAATAACAATTTTAGACAATATTAAAAAGAAGGGAAAGGAACAGCCAGAGACTGATATCACTGAATATAAATAGCATTATTAATGATGTTGGGAGGCTTTGCATGTTTTAGAATGGTGCTGACCTAATGTTACAAGATATAAGACTTATTAATGAAACAGACAGGATTTAAATTGAAATGCTGTGGGAAAACACACCATTATGGCACTGTGGATAAGACCGGTGCTGCATTGTGGCATTTTTACTTAAAGAAAGTATAAAAATATTACTTTACTGTACAAGCAGAGGAAGTTACAGTAATATAAATAAGAGTGGGGGAAAGAAGTTTTCAGGCAGTATACATCCATATACTGCAATAGCATAGAGAGAGAGAGAGAGAGAGAAGCAGCTATTTGAGGATATATGTGATGGTGAATATGTGTATAGTACTCACGGTGGACTATAACTATAATTTACTTTAAAATAACTCATGATGTAAAAATTTGAAAGAAATAATATAGGAAGGAAAGTTAGTCTTGGGGGAAGAATGACAGTATACATATAAGAGTGAAATATAAAAATAAAGACTTTTTTTTAGGCTAGAAGAAATAAAATAGATGGAGGTACATTATTAATAGGATTTTCTGCATATAGTAATTTGGATGGATATTTGTGACAATGGCTGCACAATAAGGGAAGGTAAATGAATAAAGAAATAAACAGGAAAAGTTATTGAAAATATATCATTAAAATAAATTATATAGAGGGATTATAAGTTTGATTTGTTTGCACCATTTTTTGGACAGAATGGTGGATTGGTTTTAAAGAGAAATTTAGAAAAGTTTATTTAATTAGAATATATAACAAGAAATGAATGGTATTAATTTGATGTATGACATAAAATATTTATAAGAAAACTGTAAATAAATTAGTTAAAGAGGGACTTCCAGCTCCATGGTCAACAATGTCAGCTGTGTCTGCTTGAGCTCTGGGTTTTCCCATATGTCTAACTAAAACCTTGCTATATAGACTTAATTAGTTGCAAATGTTGAGTTATAACATACTACAACCTGGTGACTACATGCTGACCCCCCCCCCCAAAAAAATAAAACACCTTCCAGGGCTAAAACTAATTTGGAATGGCACTGAGTATACAAGCCCATGTACACATCAATGGGACAAAAGTGCATCAACAGAGCTGGCTGAGCTGGTCGTATCAATTAAACAGATCACTTTCTCTGGGAGTCTGTCAAGCAAGCCTCCAAAATCAAGTCAAAGGAAATAAAGATTCAGTCACTAACCTCATGGAGAAAAGTGGCAAACTGGAACTCGCGATATAAGACTTGACAGGATGGCTAGATGAACTACACCAGATTAACTTTTTGCTTGAATTCAGAAAAACCCTTTATGACAAGATAGATGATCAAGAAAACAGAGGGTGATGGAACAACATATAGATCTTCAGCTTGCAGGATGGAGCCAAGCAAAAAGCTGTGTTAAAATGTCTCCAAGCCAGATCCCTGCTAAACTGGGGATGGAGCCTTCCACAAAATTTTTGCTTGGGTGTATACATGGTTCTCTGCTTCAGCTACACTAGACTGGTGTACCACTCAGACCTATAATTGTGAGGTTTCTATAATACCATGCATAAAGCGCCCCATGCATCTTAGGGTAAGACAGATATTCAATACTTGAGAGGCATATTTATGAATGTCTCATTATATTTAGGGTGTAGGGGCACTAACATTTCCACAGATCTGTTTAGGTGCTGGTAGAAGACAGAGGTATCTCTGGCAGCCCTCTCAGATCCATTTGCAATGGATTGTTGGGAATTTTGCACAGACATTCTACAAGCTAAATTAGGTTTTCCTTGGAGAAGTCTATAAAGATGGTCTAATTTGGTGTCTGGGTAGTACCATTAGGCTTGAGAGAGAAGATAACTGATTGTCCTCAAATTTAGTTAAGGATGAGGAGGAATGAAGTGGGGCCAGGCAAGAGCTAGGTTAGTAAGGACAAGTCATGGATATTAAAACCTCTATTGAGTAGTTCTACAGTTTGTTCCAGTGGATTGGTATTAACAAAGTCTAGGAAACTCTGAGCATAACTATTTTTATAGGTGTAAGTATGCAAATCAATGCTTGGGTAATGGAAGTCCCCTAAAAAGAAGGCATTTGGTTTGATATTTAGTACCTCAATGGTGTTCAGGTAATTTCTGTAATTTTTGGTTGACACTGATGGGGATCAGTAGGTAGCAATGAGGTAATAGTTTGACATGTTAAGGGTGATTTGCATCTCCAGGAGCACTTAGGATTGTGGGTAGTTTGATGGGAGGTAATGGAGTTTGTAACAAACATAGATACCCCCCCCAAACAGACACAGTAGTCCAATGGTAAAAATAACATGACAGACACAAAACCCTGGTACAGGGGGCTTCAAAAGCCTTAGCTGATATGAGGAATCTCTGCTATGACAGGTGTAAGCTAGCTCTGATGAAACAGGAAGTCTTTCCTACTATATCATCTCATACTAACACATACTGGGTCTCCTTAGAATGACACCAGCTACTCTGCCAATTGTTAAAGTCAATTATCTTGTTTTTGTATCTAGGCATCATTCTTGGTTAAGGCAAGCTATTACTCAAGACCAGTGTCTTTTCTGCCTCTAACACATATGCATATTAAGTTCCATCATCTCTCTCTGAATGTCCCTCTGGAAGGAACACCTCAGGTCATTCACTCCTACATAGGCCAGCACTAGGTTGTAGTTTTATTTTTTCTGGCTTAACGAACTGGAGAGTCCTTTTAAAATCAAAGATCCTGGCACCAGTTATGCAACTTACACTCACCCTGTTCTTGTCCAGTCTCCTGTGCGTGGGGTCTGTATGCCTAACTATAGAGTCACCTATGACTAAATTGTTTCCCTGTGTGAAAGCAGACTTAGTGGGCCTTATCAGCTTAGCCCTGATTTCCTGATGACACTTGGATGAGCTCTGTGGATTTGCAGCATGTCTGAGTGGAGAAGGAGTAGGTACTGCCTTATGTGCTGGAGGCTGGGAATATTTTACAATGGGTTCTAGCAGGCTTTCATAAATTTTTCTTTACAGCCTCAGCATGCATTATGGGTATACGAATGTGCTGTGGAGGTTTGATGCTTACCAATAGTGTACTGATGCAAGGGGATTGCCTTCATTTTTCTTAAATATTTACATCTCTCATAGGCCATACTATCAACTGATAAAAGTAATGAATAGTCAGTAAACATAAAGCAGTTGCTAGACTGTTTTTGAGAATGGGTGACCTGTACATCAGCACCTTGATTGGAGAACAAATGTTCTCCAGCAGTGTGTTAATCTGCAGGGAAAGCTCACTGACAAATGAGTCCACTGCTTCACTGCAGCATATTAAGCTGCCATGGAGCTTGGACTGAAAGTAACCAAACAGTTGCCATTATTTTACGCTTGCTAAGCAGCACTTTTGCTGTTTAGCAACTGAGAAATAAAAAAAGAAAATTACAAAAAAATAGTGTGTGTATCTATGTGTGTGTGTGTGTGTGTGTTTATGTTTCTGTCTGCATGTGTGTGTAGGTGTGCTTGCATGCATGAAAGTGGAAGTTGTGAGTGTGTGTGTGTGTGTGTGTGTGTGTGTGTGTGTGTGTGTGTGCGCGTACGCGAGTGCATGTGCATGTTTCTCTGTGTGTAGATATGTATTTGTGAAGAGTGACAGTGATCGACCAGTAGCAGCAGCAAAGATGATTGCTTATCTTTCAACCTTTTAGCTCAGGATATCTGGATAAAGCCTAAAATAAAGTGGGAACAAAGACTGAAAATAGGAACATATTTTAAATACCGCTCTTATAAAATTACAAAGCTGCTTAAATAGCAGGATTTGTATTAAAATGCATTTTCTGAAGTACTACTGAGTTTGTGTGTGTGTGTGTGTGTGTGTGTGTGTGTGTGTGTGTGTGTGTGTGTGTGTGTGTTTGTTTGCGTGTGTGTGTGTGTGTCTCAGTGAGAAAAAGGGAAATTGATCGGCCAGTGGCAACTGCAGTTAAGAGGTTTGCATTCCTTTCCATCTCTTAGCTAAAGAAATCCAGGTAAAGACTAAAATAAAGGGGGAACAAAGGCTCAAATGTAGGAAGAGATATTAAATATTGCTCTTATAAAATTAGAAAGTTTCTTGAACAGCAAGATTTGTTTAGCATGCATTTTCTGAAGGAAATAAAGTGTTTTTTTTTTCTTCTAGCACTTGGAAGTTGCTATGATCAGAGCAGTACCCCAAGGCGAGTCTCCCTTGCATGTATCTCATACTGATACCACCAAACCAATTTATACGTGTGCCCGAATGGCTTTAAGCTAATCAAACCAGGAGGGTGAGCTCTCAGCTTAACATAAACCTTGAGAGATTTTTACTTTTTAAAATGTTGCAAAAGATTCTCCTGTATAATCAAAAAATATAAAAGACACAGTGATTCTTAGTTCTTCTTCAAATGAGATTCATTGTACAATCTTTGCAGAAGTTAGATGAGCACACATGTTACACTGAAGAATTAAGATTGCAAGCCTACATTAACCCTGCTGATGTCCCTTACCATAAGGGTATCTGTAAAAATCCCTCTTAACAATCTGAAACAAG
This sequence comes from Protopterus annectens, assembly GCF_019279795.1. Classification (NCBI taxonomy): domain Eukaryota; kingdom Metazoa; phylum Chordata; order Ceratodontiformes; family Protopteridae; genus Protopterus; species Protopterus annectens. The sequence goes on from NC_056729.1 coordinate 867,217,380, forward strand.
TCACATAGATATACCAATCTGTAAAAGACTACAAGAAAAAACTGGCCAGGCTAGGATTCTCACTGTGTGATTCCTTAAAAACTCTTGTGGTAGAGGCTCATGGGTTATATGCAAATTAATCCATTAAGGACATCCTGTGTTTAAGATATGCAGATCTTACATATACTATCCTATTATTAGACCCTCAAGGGTGAAAAAGGTTGAACTGGAGATCGTGGTTAGAAAAATTCATGTTTGTATCAAAAAAACATAAAAATAAAAAGTAAAGAAATAAAAATGAGCTTTCCAATCATAAAAGTCCATGCGCTTTTGAAGATTGCTTCATCAGACCTAACTTCTAACTATGGAAAGACATTAAGTGACTGTCTTTGTGACTGATAAAATAAGATTTAAATGAATAATCAGGTAAACAGTCATGAGAGTGTCATTCATCTTAAATGTTCAGAAAATGCAAGGTGATGCTAGACCTGTTGGTCTTGGTCCTTTAAGTTTCTGTGTCAAGTACTCCTTTAACAATTCTCACTGGTGTCTTCTAGTGTTCCTTCTGACTTTGCCTGCCTAAGTCTCCTCCACATGTACACACCCCATCCATCTCAACTGCCTGTTCAGCTTTTTACAGGATGCTCCATGCCGTTGCCTCTTATAAGAAGCCTGTCCCTCATAACTCACAAACTGTCGCAACCATTAAATAATGACAGAGACTAGAGTTTCATGCTTACTATTATTCCAACCATCCATCCACAACCCTTTTTCCCATATTCCACTTGGAGGTGGTGTGTCACTTCAACAGTGACTAGCAATGATTCACACTGCTGGGATGCTAGCCCTATCGCACATTAATATTATGTTAAAAAAATACTTTGCTAACTATTCAATTAACATGTTAGCTTAATGCAGCTGTTTTCTGTGTCATGGGTGCTGGGCTTAAAATTTCTTCCCTTTGCTTTACTTTTTTGCAGAGATTTGGGTATTATTTATGTATTTACTTTTTATACATTTGTTTACCGGGAAGCCTGAATGGCAATAAAAGCCTTTTCAGTATAGGACTGCAGAGAAAAGTTACAATAGAAAAAGTTACAGATAGTTACAATGGATACAATACAAGATATCAGGAAAGTTATTTGTCTGAAGAGCGAAGAATTCTACTTGGGAAGTATGATTGGACAATATGTTGTAGACTAAGATGTTTATTTGCAGAATTTAGTTATTTGCATGCAGTTAGTATATTTGTGTTTGTAAGTGCATGGGGTAATTCTAACCACTGTAAATATTTGACAGCAAAACTGTGATCAGCTCTATAAGTTAGATTTGTTGCAAATGTGGACACTTTATTATATCATTGTTCAAGTTTTTGCAAGTGACCAAAGTGGAAGTTTGTGAGAACTTAAGAAGCAGAAAGAGTTGGCAGTAAGTAGCCTGCTGGGATTTTTTTCCTAGCTGAGTCTATAATGTATATAATGATCATTATTTTTGATGAGTTTTAATGGTTACATGGAGGGTGTATTAATCAAATTCCAGCTGTTCATCAATGATAATGCCTAGTAATTTGATAGGGGAGGCTAGTTCAATTTTGGTGGAGATTTCTGAAATTTTTAAATACTCTTTTGCGTGGATCATTACTTTGGGAAAATAACAGTAATTGTTAATGTCCTTTGCAATGAAGAGGAGGTGTGAGTTATCCAGCCAATTTCCAATAGTAGTAAAATGATTATGTTTGTTCTTGGAGTAAGGATAAGTTTTTTGCTGAGTAGGTTAACTATTTTAATGAAATTTGGTAGAGCAGTAGTGGCACGATGATACCGCATAAAACCCTGTTGTGTAGGGTAAAATATATTATTATCAATGATGATTTTTAAAAGTTGAGAATGGTTCAATTTCTCTAATATTTTAGACATAGGTGATAACACTTACATGGGTCTGTACACAGAGAGGTGAGTGGAAGGCTTACCCTTATGTAAGGAAATGATAATTTTTTCCAAAGTTTTGGCACCTAATTTCCCTGATGGGCTGGTTAATCAGTACAAAAATAGGGTAAGCTATTATATCAGCACAGATTATGATATATTCACAAGGAAGTTTATCAGGAGCAACAGCAGTAGATCTAAGACCGAGTAAATACTATTTGGTCAGTGATATAAGTATACTTTGGAGGGAGAACCTTGCACTATGATTGTTTGATAATGGTAACGTGTGGAAAGTGGATGTATCATTGTTTTGAGTAATGAAAGTACTGACTGATAAAATGTTATAATGGGTTGCTATATTTTCATATTGTTGTGATGGTGATGGATTGGGTAGTTTTACCTGGATGTAAAAGATTGTTACCTGAAGACCAAAAATGTTTAGGATTTATGTTTCCTGAAATTTTGCATGGTATTGTTTGTTTGCTTGTTATGAGCTTTTTGACTTGATTTCTAAGACATCTAAATTGCTGTTGGTTAGCAGATATTTTATGATATATTCATGATTTCCAAGCCCTGTCCCTAGTTTTATTTAGCCAAAGAGCTGGGTTTCCATTCACTCTTTTTTTGTTATAGGAACAAGATTATTTAAGATTGATAAGTAGACATTGTTAAATTATAACCCAGTCTTATATAATGGTAGACAATACAGAAAATTCCATTTGTACATGCACAGGATATTAATGAGGACTAATGTTTAAATATACTGAAAATGGGCAGAAGTTGCAGGTTATAAAACTAACACATACTCAGCCTATGGTATGAGGATAAAAATTGCATGTTTGACATGTAAGTACACACACACACACACACACACACACACACACACACACACACACACACACACACACACACACACACACACACACACACACACACACACACACACACACATACAGATACACACACACACACACACACACACACACACACACACACACACACACACACACACACACACACATACAGATACACACACACACACACACACACACACACACATATATATATATATATATATATATACATGCACATTTTTATAAGTGAATACTAAGCTGATTATCCTGAAAGTTTATTTTACATTAGCTATTAGAATGAGGTCAGGATCAAACCCTGTACATTGTGTTTATAAGTTAAAGACCTTAACCATTCTGCAAAACCCACCCATTTGACTGTATGTAAATTGAAATGCCTCACACATAGACTCATACATGTTGCCATACACATGCACACCCCCAACACTAAACTCTCTGATACTTAACTGTCTAACATAACTGGGTGAACATAAGCATTTGACAGTAGATTGGCTCACAAACTACCAACCAAAAAAATAAGCCTGATAGTAAAATTCACATGTTTTATTACATAATCTTGGAGCATGCAAACAAAAAGAATCAATATTTTTTGCAGGGGGCAAGCCACCCCTGTGCCCTCTACACCCCCAGTTACTTACTTAAAGAAACTCCGGGATCATACAATAGCAGGGGAAAGGTATAATCTCACCTCACCCCCACCCCATAACAGAAATATCACACTGATATGGTGATCAACTGATTTGTCATGTGTCCTCACTAATTTGGTGATGCTGTCGTTAATGCTGAGCTGCTTAATTACCAGTTACTTTGCAGCATTTTCTATTAGTTATGCGTTGTACTATTCACATATCTAGTTACTGCCATTGCACAGCTTATGACCATATCATTTGTTATTAATTCTAAAATACTGCTGTTACACCTGCTCAACATTTACTGCTATGTTTCTATATTAGAATCCATATACTTACGTATTCATATAATAATAAAACAGTGTTAGCCTTCATTATTAATGATCTATACTTTTTACTAAAGGTTTCCTGTTCATTGTGTACTCAGCTGCTAATGGTTAATATGAAAGAAGATGTATGAAATATTAACAGCACCTCAGAATTATCATTATTGTTATTCCTTTGTTGTATTGTTCTGCCATACTGCCATTGCCTTTTTTAATGCAGTGGTTAAATATACCTTTAGTTTTGTGTAATGAGTAAAGATCAATGATTAAAGGTTATATGAACTGAAATAATGAAAATACTGTTGTTCCTGTAAAATGGTCTGTATTTATTACTTCATTATGTCCCCTTGCTTGCTGACCAGCAGACCTCTCTTCGATCAGACTTTACACCGTCTGATGGGGGGTTATTATCCAAGCAATCATAAGGACACTTTGTGGTTTCACTGACATCCTGGTAGTAAGAGCATTTTCTATTCTCTGATCTAATTCCACCACCGGAAGTGACATGAGCTCTTGCATTACTATTTAACCCAACTGTGCCCTTTGTCTGCATGTATATGCTCTCTGCATGAGCCAGTGTGAGCTACAATCACAAGCTTGTGTGGTCTTGCTTGTATAATCCCCTCACTGTCTCTCTTGATCAAGATGAACCTCTGCTCTTCAGGGAGGTCCTGTCATCAGAATAGTGGTTTAAGCCAGATGGGAACCATTGTCTATCCCTACCAGGGTGGGCACACTACATCATTCCTGATAGCTTCAAAGTCACTGGTCAAAACTGAATTGCCTGGGCTTTGTTAAGGGTGCTATTTCTCTATGCCACCAGGACAGGCAAAATGTGTAATTTATTTATGTTATAAGGTTGCAGTAATAATAGAGTGTCAATATTTCCCATTGATTACTCACTGTATTATTGTTCTCCTTGTGATGATAACAATGTATTTCACTTTGTAAGATGATTGCAGTAACAACATAGTGCCACTTTTCCCATGCACTGTGTAGTATATAGCTCTCTTTATATACAATATATTTGTAAAACCCGATAACAATACTGAATATAAAAAATACTTTAAATACGGCATATTGTTGCATTGTATTGTACATTTCTGAATTACATGTCCCTTATACCAAGAATACATAGTGGAACTTATAATACTTAATTCAAATTTTCAGACAGGAAAAACTGTATCCAGAGAAAACTTTAGTATGGGATCATTAATGCTTTTGGACTGGATACAAGAGTCTTTAAACAAATTATTTAGAAATATATATGCTAATGTTTTGTTTTTCCTGTGATGAAAAACATGTATCTGCATTTTTGTTATACAGTTGTACTATGTGTATAGTAACAGCATTGCCATTCATTTTGCAGTGTATAGTTCTGTTTAAGTGAAGTGCACTACAAAATACCTAAAGATTTCATAAAGAAACTTGCTTTAAATATGGAGATTTGTTTGGACCTCAATGTTCAAACATACCTCCACTTAGGCTACAATGTGAGGCAGTTGGTGCAGAGGATTACGGCTGTGAGGTGCAGTTCATGTGGTACAGGGTTTGATAACCTCAGTCCTCATTGGCCTACTGTGTGACCTTGAGTAAGTCACTTAACCAGACATTCACCCCGGAGGTCACCACTGACAAGGGACTGAGTGGGTTTACCGGTTTCATAAATTAGTATTATTACTTGATACCGAATGACCTTAGTGACCACCTTATCACCTACATAAGGAAAAACAAGGAAATATCTTCTAAACCGCCCATATATAGACCGGTTAGAAATAGGAAACACTTTGACCTTACAAAATTTCTAAATGAACTTAAAGCCTACAAATGGGCATCCCTTAAATACCTCCCCTTAGAGGAGGCAGTTTCAAAATTTAATACTTCATTTCTAACAATACTTGAGTCTCACGCCCCAAAAAGATTAATCAGAACCAAAACACATATAGCACCCTGGCTAACAAAAGACACCAAATGCCTAATCAAACTTAGAGACAAAAAGTGGGATAAATGGCGAGCAACCAAGTCACCCCTTGACCGCATTAAATTCCAACAGCAACGTAATGAGACCAAAAAAGCCATAGTACGTGACAAAAAAAGCTACTACAGCCAACTACAAAATAAACACCAAAATAACCCTCAAAAATTCTGGGCTGGTTTAAATAATCTTCTCCGTCCAGGCAAATCATCAACTCCTACCCCAGAAATGCTAGGTGATAAAATACCAGAAGAAGTAGCCAATTCCTTTAACACCTTCTTTACTAACACCATACAATCACTAGCAAACCAATTACCAACTGTCAACATCCCTAAAACAGAAAATACCCTAAAGTCCAAACCCACCTTTAAATTCCAAACTGTCTCAACCGACTATATTCGATCCTTACTGAAGAAACTTAAACCAACTACTCTCTCTGCTGACCTTCTCCCAGCTGAATACTTACAAAAAGCTGCTGATGTCATAGCCTACCCCATCTCGATACTCATCAATCGTACCATAGTTGAATCCACTATCCCCTCAATATGGAAAATATCCCATGTAATACCACTCCATAAAGGTAGCTCATCTACAGAACTATCAAATTATAGGCCCATATCTATACTGTCTCCATTAGCCAAAATCATGGAAAAATGCATACACAAACAACTACTCTACTATCTTACCCAGAATAACCTGCTAACCAGTTCTCAACATGGCTTCCGACCCAACCATAGTACAACCACTGCCGTTCTCTCTTTTACTGACTCCATTAACCATAACCGGAACGAGAAAAGAATATCATCAGCTCTCTTTCTTGACCTATCAAAGGCCTTTGATATGGTGAACCACCAGCTACTTCATAACACCCTAAAAAATCTCCACCTAGATAACCAAACCCTGGCCTGGTTCCATGCCTATCTCTCTGATAGGCAACAAGCGGTACTCTGGCAGAATATGCTCTCTAGTCTCCTACCCAACACCATAGGAGTTCCCCAAGGTTCTATACTGGGACCTCTTCTTTTCTCAGTCTTTATAAACGACCTCTACAAAGCCATACCTGATGCCACCTGCATACAATACGCAGATGACTCAACATTAGTTTGTTCTGATCCATCTCTTGCTGACCTCTTAACTAAAACACAATCCTGTTTTACTGCAGTTGAGACCTGGCTATCGGGACGTCAACTGATTCTAAACCCAAAAAAAAACAAATTGGTACTCTTCCACCCTGCACAAAAGAACACACCCACATCCTTCACTATACATTCCAAAAATGGAACTATTATCTCCCCGGACGCCAATACTAAACTATTAGGAGTTACCATTGATAATAAACTTAGATTTGATATACATATCAATCAGACTATTAAAACTGTTAACAAGAAACTCGGGACACTTTATCGCATAAAACCCTTTCTTACTCCATGTGCAAAAATGGCCACTGCCCGCTCTCACCTTCTCTCTACCCTCCTATATGCCTCATCTATTCTTACGAATCTTAATATATCTGACCTTAACAAACTATCATCTTGTTATAATCATATAGCCAGATTTGCAACAGGGATGCCTTATAGAACCCATCACTGTACTAACCTACAAAACCTGGGTTGGATTGAATTCCCAAACCTTCTCCAGCAGAGCCAATTAATCCTGGCTTTTAAAATTCTGAAACAACCTGACAAAACTCCTGCACTGACAAAGTTGATTACACCTTACAACAATCTCAACAGTTTACGCTCCTCAAACAAACTCCTAGTTCAAACAGTCAAATCCAATAATGGAGGGGGTGATGCACTCTTTGCCAATGCCATTGGAAAAAAATGGAACTCCCTCCCCTCCAGTCTCACCAACATTTCCTCACTAAACCTATTCAAAAAAAGATTAAATCACCATCTCAAATCTCATTGGCTCTGCCAGTGTGCAAGCCCTGATTAACTCTCCCTTAGCTAGTGAACATCTTCTTTTTTTAGGTCTAACCTTTTAAACCTAATTTACCTCTCTCTCTTTTCTTCCCCTCCTACTCCCCCCCCCCCCCCCGTTTTTAATACTGGCTATAGTAATCCTTCTTGGTCAGACTAGTAAGAGAAAAAGTATGTTGTAGTCTGTGCCTGTTATTTTTTTCTCTTAATACTTAGACTAGTCTACGTTTTTTAATATACTTTATAGTAGCTTCTCCTTTGTTAAACTACCAAATGAGACTAATTTGTATTCTATGAACATGTAATTACCTACTGTTAATGTGGAGCTTTTCTCCCCGGGCCTCTGCTGAAAATGGACATGTATCCAGTCGGACTATCCCGGTCAACAAATGTAAAATAAAATAAATAAATAAATAAATAAATAAATACTTGGTATAGTAGTTAATTTCATTGAAGTGTAATAGACTGGCACACCAGTAAACAAGCGAAATGACACTATGAGAGCCGACAACTTAAAATAACAAAAAGTATTTAATGAAAGTTAGCGCTTTCAGCAAAGATAATACTCTGCCTTCTTCAGACAAACAAGAGTAATTAATCCCAAAAAACATTTATAAATGTTTAGTAGCAATCAAATAACCAATCAAATAAATGTGCATTTAGCTACAGTTTTCCATGGCAACCTTAAAGAGATGTGTTAATTAAATAACACAAAAACTATCAATCTGATTAAAACTTGTGGCAATATATTCCTACTAAGACAACCACTAGACGTACAGACTAATAAAAGTAATTTATATGCGTCACTACTAAATTAATTAAATTAATTAAATATGTCAAGAAGGAAATAGTAAAGAATATTACAATTCGAATAAAATATATAAAATTCATTGAGTAATACATCATGTAAAAAATTGAATTCACAGATTAGCATGAAAAGCTTCAACATATCAAATATATTACATTAATAAAAAATTACTACTATGATGTTACTAATTACCATAAATATGAACCAAATCTAGTAGATGCTTATCATCTATTTGTACAGAGGCACCTCAGAACCCATTTAATAATTAAACTAAAGTTGATGTCAATAAAAATGAATTAATGTAAATATAATAAATACTTGTCATCTTTGTAAAGAAAGCCACCTCAACACACATTTGATAGATAAACTATCATTAATACCCGGAAAGATGTGTGCCCTAGTTCTTATCTGCCACATGAGTTTGTCTATCTCCAATTGTAACTGCCAAGCTCCACCTCGGATGTCAACTTCCCTATGTTGTAGAATTACAAATTTGAACTCATGTCCATCATGCTCAACACAATGCTTAGCCAGAGCATTGTTGACATCTTTTTTGATAATAGCATATTGATGCTCATAGATTCTTTGTTTTAATCTATGTTCAGTTTTTCCAATATAGAAGGCGTTACAGAGGTTACACAATGTGGCATATGTGACACTCTTAGTTTCAGAATTATAATAACTGGTAACCTTATATATTTTGTTATTAATAGAAATTTTGTTACCCACCTTAATATGCTTACATTGAGTGCAGAAGACACATTTAAATATGCCAGGAACCCTGTTAGAGCTTGACTTCTTTCTCTTTTCTAACATCGATTTTAAATTTTGACCTCTCCTATAGGTAATTTTTGGATCCCTTCCTAATATTTTAGACAAAGTATCATCATTTCTGATAGTATCCCAATTCTTATTTAATACCTCCTTAATTTGCTGGTAATCAAAGGAGTATGTACATAAAAAACTATATAATACCCTTTATTACTAACATTTCTGATTGAACCTGAATCGTCTCCTCCTAATCCGCAATCCTCTGGAACTACATTAACCCGATGAATGTAATTACTTAATAAAGGGGTAAAATGACCTGCAATACGTTTGGAAGTGACCTCCCTGATAATACTGGTGATCAAACTATTAGGGTAGCCTCTATGAATGAACATTCTTTTTAACCGATCACATTCTGAATCATAGTCGCATGCGTCTGTGATCATTCGGGCTGCCCTCACAATTTGTCCTTTTACCACTGCTTTTTTCTGATGATACGGGTGATTGCTTGTGAAATGTAAAAAGGTATTTGAATACGTGGGTTTTCTGTAAATTAAACTCTTGAATCTACCATTCATCCTATCATTAATCAAAAGGATGTCAAGATAATTGATTTTGGTTTCCCCTACATTATAGGTAAATTCCAAAAATTCGGTAAACAGTGTAATCTTAGTAATAAATGCAGGAATAAGCGACTTGTCCCCTTTCCAAATACAAAAAATGTCGTCCTGGTACCTTGTGTACCAGGTGACATGTTTTTGAGACAACTCATCCGTGAACAACATGTTGGTTTCCCAATATGCCATAACGGCATTGGCAAAGCAACCCCCACAAGGAGAGCCCATTGCGACCCCTGATTTTTGTAGATAAAATTGTCCCTCAAACACCATGAAGTTGTTGGTCAGCACGATTTCTAATAATGCCTCTATTAGGTAGATAGTATTATCACTAGCCTTTTTTGAATACATAAATTCTCTAACCCAATTCATTCCTGTTACCTGGGGTATTACAGAGTTTTATCTTCGCTGAAAGCGCTAACTTTCATTAAATACTTTTTGTTATTTTAAGTTGCTGGCTCTCATAGTGTCATTTTGCTTGTTTACTGGTGTGTCGTTTTGTGGTTTACCTAGTTTGTGAAAGTCGTGTGCTATGGCGAATACGACCGGAGCGGCATCTCAAAGTTTGTTTACGCAACAGGAGGATTCTAGTGGCGTACAGGATAACGCTATTGGCAACCTTACCGCCCTTGTTCAGGTTCTTTTAGGGCGTGTGGAATCTTTTTCTCAAAAGGTGGATGCGTTTGGCATTAATAATACGCCGAATATGAACTCTGGAGCAAGGGGACATAGTGAGGAGCGTGCAGTTGTAAATACTGGTCGGAACACAAGTGGAGAACATTCTGACAATGTAGCAGAAGGTAGGAGCGTAAATAATAACTCTGATCACACCTAACTGTGATGTTAATCGACTGGGAGGTAACAGCCAGTCGGTACCTCAAGGATGTATTGCTAATACTTCTCAAGTACATAATGACAATATTCCCACCATGTGTACCTTTCTAAATAATAATAACTTTTTTGGTGGGTTACGTGGTTCTAATGTGCCCCACAATGATGTAAACGAAGGTGTGGGTAATGTTTTATCACGTAACATTGACGAATTTGACTCTAAGCTGTATAAATGTAGAAAATTACAGCTTGAAGTCTCCTACTTGGAGGAATGCATACGTAACAAGATCATTCCAAAGGGTCTACGCCAATGGCGATTTCCAGCTGGCTTGACTGGCAACTCGCCCTTTTACAGCGAGCTTGTTGCACTCTTTGATAGACAAGGGCATGAATTTTTACAATCACTTATCAACTATTACACCAAAGACATTACTATTTTAAAGTCTGAGTTGGAGGTGCTCGAGCATGGGATTAAATCAGATAAAGATTTTTTAAGATACAAATATGAATATTGTAGAATATACACTAGTATAGAGGCTACCATGAATAAGCTTCTTGTTACTAAAAAGAAGAAAATATCTAGGGATATCAATGATTATGCAAATAATCAAGCATACCCTAAGCCTCCAACTAGTGTCCAAACAAGTGTTAATGATAACAACCAACAAGGGAATGATTTTGTTGAAAATTCTAACTCAGTTAATACCAATGGTAATTCTTTAAATGAACAAAGGCAACCTTTAAGGAGGAGTCCAAGGTTTATCAATAACAATAATAATAACAATAATGGAAACAATGGAGGTCATAATGGCCCTTATAACGATGGACAAAACAATCTGGCTGATAATATGCAAGGTACAGAGGTTCAGAATCAAGAGGTTTTTCGGCCGGTTACGAACGGCCAGAGGAACAAGCGTCAGTTAACCTTTCAGCAGAACACTTCAAGGAACAGGAGAAGAACATGCAGGAGATAGTCCTTAATCAAGACTTTGGTATTAAACCCCGTTTATACAAAAGTAATGACGGTGAATTTGTCATATACAATTACACAGCTCTGGACATTCAACAAGACATGGTTGATTTTTTATCAAAGGATTTGACTTTTGTCCCTGGAAGAAGTATGGACATTGTTAAAACAATTATTGACTTAAAAATTTTTGTCCGGAAGCTTAATCTTAATTTGTTAATGGGGAATAATTCCAGTACAGTCAAAACCTTATGGGTTTCTAGTTTATTTAATCCACCTCTCCATCCTGGTTTGAATACTCTTGAAAAGATGTGCGAAGTCGATTTATGGGCTATTAAGAATCAAGTAATATACAAACACCATAAGTCCAAATGTAATATATCAACTTTAGAGCATGATTTTGTCAATTTGCTGAAAGATTGCAACATTAGGGTAATGAAGCCAGATAAGGGGGGTGGCTTGGTATTCATGGACCATTGTGTCTATGTTGATTACATGTCCAAGCATCTTAATACCTCCTCTTATATTCAGGTCACTTTGAATGAAGTTAACGTGGCACACAAGAGAATTAAAGGAATGTTAGACGACCTGTTTTTAGAAGGTTCAATTGATACTGACATGTATCAGTATTTGTCTATGATCGCCCCCAGAACACCTGCTCTGTTTGGTTCTCCTAAATTACATAAAGCAATAACTGCCCCCCCTTTTAGACCCATAGTTGACGGTAGAGGGTCAATCACTTATGCATGCGCTAAATGTATTGATAGAGTGTTAAAACCACTTATTGAAAGCGAGCCGCAGATCTGCAGGGATTTGTGGAGCTTTCTGGACAATTTAAATAAATTGGAATACTCAGCTGAAGTACTTTTCTTGACAATAGATGTCAAAGATTTGTACACAGTAATACTCCAGGTAACAGGAATGAATTGGGTTAGAGAATTTATGTATTCAAAAAAGGCTAGTGATAATACTATCTACCTAATAGAGGCATTATTAGAAATCGTGCTGACCAACAACTTCATGGTGTTTGAAGGACAATTTTATCTACAAAAATCAGGGGTCACAATGGGCTCTCCTTGTGGGGGTTGCTTTGCCAATGCCGTTATGGCATATTGGGAAACCAACATGTTGTTCACGGATGAGTTGTTTCAAAAACATGTCACCTGGTACACAAGGTACCAGGACGACATTTTTTATATTTGGAAAGGGGACAAGTCGCTTATTCCTGCATTTATTACTAAGATTACACGGTTTACCGAATTTTTGGAATTTACCTATAATGTAGGGGACACTGAAATCAATTATCTTGACATCCTTTTGATTAATGATAGGATGAATGGTAGATTCAAGAGTTTAATTTACAGAAAACCCACGTATTCAAATACCTTTTTACATTTCACAAGCAATCACCCGTATCATCAGAAAAAAGCAGTGGTAAAAGGACAAATTGTGAGGGCAGTCCGAATGATCACAGACGCATGCGACTATGATTCAGAATGTGATCGGTTAAAAAGAATGTTCATTCATAGAGGCTACCCTAATAGTTTGATCACCAGTATTATCAGGGAGGTCACTTCCAAACATATTGGAGGTCATTTTACCCCCTTTATTAAGTAATTACATTCATCGGGTTAATGTAGTTCCAGAGGATTGTGGATTAGGAGGAGACGATTCAGGTTCAATCAGAAATGTTAGTAATAAAGGGTATTATACCAGTTTTTTATGTACATACTCCTTTGATTACCAGCAAATTAAGGAGGTATTAAATAAGAATTGGGATACTATCAGAAATGATGATACTTTGTCTAAAATATTAGGAAGGGATCCAAAAATTACCTATAGGAGAGGTCAAAATTTAAAATCGATGTTAGAAAAGAGAAAGAAGTCAAGCTCTAACAGGGTTCCTGGCATGTTTAAATGCGGCTTCTGCGCTCAATGTAAGCATATTAAGGTGGGTAACAAAATTTCTATTAATAGCAAAATATATAAGGTTACCAGTTATTATAATTGTGAAACTAAGAGTGTCACATATGCCGCATTGTGTAACCTCTGTAACGCCTTCTATATTGGAAAAACTGAACGTAGATTAAAACAAAGAATCTATGAGCATCAATATGCTATTATCAAAAAAGATGTCAACAATGCTCTGGCTAAGCATTGTGTTGAGCATGATGGACATGAGTTCAAATTTGTAATTCTACAACATAGGGAAGTTGACATCCGAGGTGGAGCTTGGCAGTTACAATTGGAGATAGACAAACTCATGTGGCAGATAAGAACTAGGGCACACATCTTTCCGGGTATTAATGATAGTTTATCTATCAAATGTGTGTTGAGGTGGCTTTCTTTACAAAGATGACAAGTATTTATTATATTTACATTAATTCATTTTTATTGACATCAACTTTAGTTTAATTATTAAATGCGTTCTGAGGTGCCTCTGTACAAATAGATGATAAGCATCTACTAGATTTGGTTCATATTTATGGTAATTAGTAACATCATAGTAGTAATTTTTTATTAATGTAATATATTTGATATGTTGAAGCTTTTCATGCTAATCTGTGAATTCAATTTTTTACATGATGTATTACTCAATGAATTTTATATATTTTATTCGAATTGTAATATTCTTTACTATTTCCTTCTTGACATATTTAATTAATTTAATTAATTTAGTAGTGACGCATATAAATTACTTTTATTAGTCTGTACGTCTAGTGGTTGTCTTAGTAGGTATATATTGTCACAAGTTTTAATCAGATTGGTAGTTTTTGTGTTATTTAACTAACACATCTCTTTAAGGTTGCCATGGAAAACTGTAGCTCAAATGCACATTTATTTGATTGGTTATTTGATTGCTACTAAGCATTTATAAATGTTTTTGGGATTAATTACTCTTGTTTGTCTGAAGAAGGCGGAGTATTATCTTCGCTGAAAGCGCTAACTTTCATTAAATACTTTTTGTTATTTTAAGTTGTCGTCTCTCATAGTGTCATTTCACTTGTTTACTGGTGTGTCGTTTTGTGGTTTACCTAGTTTGTGGAAGTCGTGTAACAGACTGGCAAACAAATTAAAAATAATCACTGTAAGAAAGATACAGCTACAGTTTGACTGTGAAATACCTTAAATCTCCTTTAGCGGAGGTCCATATACCAGTAAACACATAAAAAGTAAAAAGTGAAAAGTAGTAGGCATTTAGAAGTGATTTTGATCAGTTGGAATAATGGTTAAGATCTTTTTCTTCCATACAGAAGGTTCAATCCTGAACTCTGGATATTGCTTGAATAAAGTTTTCATGTTCTCCCTTTGTCTCTGTGGGGTTCTTCCCGCCTCCTAAAATCATGTTGAGTGTTTCCACCTCAAACTCACCCAAGAATGGAATTGTAGGCCAAAACACAAATTCTAGATAGTGCCCTATAGCAGCAAGAGTTGTATAGGAATTTAACCTGAAAGTGCAGTATCCCTTAGATAGGAGAACATGGATCACAGACTGCGTGACATGTCAGGGTTAGTCACTTTACAGTGTAACAATTGGCTCTAGCTGATTCAGTTGTGCTGACCAATAGTGCCAAAAATGGGCATGTGTATTTTTTGCCGGTGATAAGTAGGTTAAGCACTTGACCTATTCTGACCTATGTCAGGGACCTAATAGTAAGCTGGATGGATACTCCTCTATTGGCCAGTGTCTGCCTGCCATAAAGCCCAGATTCCCCAGGTCAATAAGCTACTGGCCAGTTCATATTCAGTTTCCCCAGCTTGGTTTACATGGGATAACTCTACTGAGTGAAAGCTGGACATAAAACCAATCAATTTATCAAATATGAACTGAGGATTGTTACACTCAATGTATTTTCACTGACAGAATGCAGCTTGGAAGTAGATAGTGAAGGAAGGTGGCTGGACATGTTCTGCATCCAGGAGACAAGATAAAAGCAGTACAACAAAGTCACTTGGCTTGGACTAGAGTCTACTACTCAGGAGGAGGACAAACTAGAAATAGTATGGGGAATTATGATGAGTGAAAGGGTTCAGAAATCAGCGAGGGATGTAATCAGAATTAGTGACAGACTCATAGCAATCATACTTCAGTGTAAGGATTGGGCAGTATCATACTATAAGCCTGTGCCCCACAGCAGGGTTATGATACAAGGAAAATACTGCATTATGGCAGTATCTGTGGGACCTACTAGATAAAGTAGGGCAACATGAATTAATGCTGGCAATGGGTGACCTAAATGCACATATCAGGACAGACAGAACAGATATGAGGACTGCCTATGTCCAAATGGGAGAAACAACAGGAATAATGAGGAAGAGATCATTCTAGTCTTCTGTCTGGCAAATGGCTTGATGGTGGCCAACACATGGATCAGCAAGAGAGACAGTCACAAGATCGCATAGAAGAGTTGCCATAATGTAACTTTGGTAGATTTTGTCCTGGTAAGGATACTGCACTGTGATAGAATCAGCAATTGCAAAGTCATCCTCAGTGAAACAATTGACCCAGAGCATAAACCACTGGTTGCCACAAATCATCTGCAAGCAGTGGCCAAAAAAGGTTTTAGGGTCAACAGACACCAGGCTGAAGAACTGGAAGTTGACTGCAGTGAAAGCACAAGAATTCAAGGAATTACTTGGGGCTCACGGACCTCAGGAAGAACAGCAAATAGGTGAAGATGAAGAAGAATGACAGTGGTTCAAAACAGCATACATAACGAGTATAGGATTGATATGTGGCCGAGCCACCTGTGCATGCAAGGTACATAACGAAAGCTGGTGGTGGAATACAGAAAGGGAAATCATCAATAGAAACAAGGAGTGCAGGAAAAAGTGGGAGACAGAAAAGATGAGCCAGGCTAAGAAGGAATATTGGTTAGCTAACAAAGAGGCTAAGAGAAGCTTTGCCATAGACAATAACAAGGCATCAGAGGCACTAAATCAGCTTCTGGAAAGTGATGAAGTGGGCAGCACCAAAGAAACTCTATCAAGTTGCAAGACAAAGACAGAAATATAAAGATGATAGTATGACAACCTTCATAAGGGATGCCAGCACTAACTTGCGCACAAGTTCACAGGAAATCAAAGGCAAATGTAAGCAGTACTTCCAGCAGCTTCTGAATGAAGAAAACACGTAAACTGTACTGCCCCACGCACAGCCTACAATAAAAAATAAAGAGGAGCCCACCCTAGAAGAAATAAGAGCAGCACTAAGGAAAATGAAGTCATTGAAAGCAGCAGGCTTAAATGAGGTCAAACAGATATGATCAAGATATGGGAAAAGATAGGAGAGAAATGTCTCCTGAGCATATGCGTAGCAGTATGGAGAGAAAAATGCATGCTATATTGCCGGTGATAAGTAGGTTAAGCACTTGACCTATTCTGACCTATGTCAGGGACCTAATAGTAAGCTGGATGGATACTCCTCTATTGGCCAGTGTCTGCCTGCCATAAAGCCCAGATTCCCCAGGTCAATAAGCTACTGGCCAGTTCATATTCAGTTTCCCCAGCTTGGTTTACATGGGATAACTCTACTGAGTGAAAGCTGGACATAAAACCAATCAATTTATCAAATATGAACTGAGGATTGTTACACTCAATGTATTTTCACTGACAGAATGCAGCTTGGAAGTAGATAGTGAAGGAAGGTGGCTGGACATGTTCTGCATCCAGGAGACAAGATAAAAAGCAGTACAACAAAGTCACTTGGCTTGGACTAGAGTCTACTACTCAGGAGGAGGACAAACTAGAAATAGTATGGGGAATTATGATGAGTGAAAGGGTTCAGAAATCAGCGAGGGATGTAATCAGAATTAGTGACAGACTCATAGCAATCATACTTCAGTGTAAGGATTGGGCAGTATCATACTATAAGCCTGTGCCCCACAGCAGGGTTATGATACAAGGAAAATACTGCATTATGGCAGTATCTGTAGGACCTACTAGATAAAGTAGGGCAACATGAATTGATGCTGGCAATGGGTGACCTAAATGCACATATCAGGACAGACAGAACAGATATGAGGACTGCCTATGTCCAAATGGGAGAAACAACAGGAATAAAGAGGAAGAGATCATTCTAGTCTTCTGTCTGGCAAATGGCTTGATGGTGGCCAACACATGGATCAGCAAGAGAGACAGTCACAAGATCGCATAGAAGAGTTGCCATAATGTAACTTTGGTAGATTTTGTCCTGGTAAGGATACTGCACTGTGATAGAATCAGCAATTGCAAAGTCATCCTCAGTGAAACAATTGACCCAGAGCATAAACCACTGGTTGCCACAAATCATCTGCAAGCAGTGGCCAAAAAAGGTTTTAGGGTCAACAGACACCAGGCTGAAGAACTGGAAGTTGACTGCAGTGAAAGCACAAGAATTCAAGGAATTACTTGGGGCTCACGGACCTCAGGAAGAACAGCAAATAGGTGAAGATGAAGAAGAATGGCAGTGGTTCAAAACAGCATACATAACGAGTATAGGATTGATATGTGGCCGAGCCACCTGTGCATGCAAGGTACATAACGAAAGCTGGTGGTGGAATACAGAAAGGGAAATCATCAATAGAAACAAGGAGTGCAGGAAAAAGTGGGAGACAGAAAAGATGAGCCAGGCTAAGAAGGAATATTGGTTAGCTAACAAAGAGGCTAAGAGAAGCTTTGCCATAGACAATAACAAGGCATCAGAGGCACTAAATCAGCTTCTGGAAAGTGATGAAGTGGGCAGCACCAAAGAAACTCTATCAAGTTGCAAGACAAAGACAGAAATATAAAGATTATAGTATGACAACCTTCATAAGGGATGCCAGCACTAACTTGCGCACAAGTTCACAGGA
Organism: Protopterus annectens; assembly: GCF_019279795.1. Classification (NCBI taxonomy): domain Eukaryota; kingdom Metazoa; phylum Chordata; order Ceratodontiformes; family Protopteridae; genus Protopterus; species Protopterus annectens. The sequence goes on from NC_056729.1 coordinate 867,235,832, forward strand.
AATCAAAGGCAAATGTAAGCAGTACTTCCAGCAGCTTCTGAATGAAGAAAACACATAAACTGTACTGCCCCACGCACAGCCTACAATAAAAAATAAAGAGGAACCCACCCTAGAAGAAATAAGAGCAGCACTAAGGAAAATGAAGTCATTGAAAGCAGCAGGCTTAAATGAGGTCAAACAGATATGATCAAGATATGGGAAAAGATAGGAGAGAAATGTCTCCTGAGCGTATGCGTAGCAGTATGGAGAGAAAAATGCATGCTATATAACTGGAAAATAAGTATACTAATGCCAGTGTACAAGAACAAAAGGGACATCCAGAACTGTGGGCAGTACTTAGGGTTGCCAGCTGTCAGGTTTTTGACCAGACTGTCCGGTTATCTGACAAATTGTCCGGTTAGAAATTTCAATCAAAACCAGACTTTTGGTTTTAAATTTTGGTATTCAAATTCTACCCACGTGGAAGACGAAGATGTAAACAATCTTGGCTTCTGTATCTGTGCGACTGGGCATGAAGGTTTAAGAATGCCCTTAAAAAGTTTTTTTTTTCTATTCATAGTGTGGGTGTGGAAGTAGACTTTTATTATGGAAATGTTCTGAATTGGGCAGTTTTGTCATTATTGGTTCATGCATTTTGTTTCATTGCCTACAGTACAGTCTACTAGAAAAATGTTCAAACAATAAATTTAAAATGCACTCTAACAAGTGTGCTGTATTATACAAGGAATATAATTTAATAAAGTCAGGTAGGTGTATCAAAGAAAAGAACACATGTATGTTTCTTGTTTTGTGTGCAAAGAGCCTATGATTTGCAAACAAACCAAATGTAATCTTTATCCACCCGTGGCCATGCATTTTCTTTGGATGTGGTGTGGGTTTCAATGCTGTATCAATGAATGTGAGTTTCAAGAAGTTTTAATGCCATTTCCAATTTTATTTTCATTTTGAGACAGTATTGCTTTGTTTACCAGATGTCTGTCAGTATTTGTGCATCGTTGTGCTGTAAAATGTAAAAAATAAAATCCAAATAATCATTGTAGAAGAGTAGTTTTAATGCTGTCTGTTTTCATTGTGAGACTGTATTGCTTTCTTTAGTAAATGTGTATCAGTGGTTTGTGCTATAAAATTTGAAATAAATGTTTTAAATTAAATCCAAATATCTGTAATCACTGTAGAGGTAAAGCAGAAGACAGTATGCACAGTGAGAGTTTTGAACAGTGTTTATGGCAACTGGGCAGAAATCGGCTGAAAGCAGGCATCTGGAATAGAAAAAGAGGGTGTTCCCATCAGCTGATGTCACTGTGATGTCACGAAATGGGTGGAGCATGGATGGGAGAGGGGTTGGGAATGGGTGGGGTTATGGGTGATGTGAGGGGCATGACCTTAGTCCAGTTTTAGCCACAAAGAAAGCTGGCAACCCTAGCAGTTCTGAAGTATCAAAATCCTGTCACTGCATGAAAAGTTCTGTAGAGGGTGATTGATAAATGGACACTTAAAGCAGTAGGAACTCTATGCATTTATTTAACATTTATTTACCAGGAAAGTCTGACTTGGAACAAAGCCAATTTTCTGTGGAGGCCCAGGGAGAAACTCTCCAGATGCATGTCTTTGTAACATAAATGTAAACAATATAAAATAAAGATAAGGAGATGAGCAGTTTGGATTCAGTTCAGGATGCAGCACAACTGACCTGATATTTGTGGCAAGACAAATAGTTAAGAAGAAGCTAGAAATAAGTAATAGTTCAACTGGGCATTTCTAGACCTGGGAAAAGCATATGATAAGGTCCAAAGAAAGCTGATTTGGGCAATTCTGTTGTGGTGTGAAGTCCCAAAAACATTGATAGAATTAGTGCAGGCTTAGTACAATGACCTGATGACTCAAGCAAGAACAGTGTTTGGACTCTCAGAAGGGTTCCCCGTGGGAGTGGATGTGCATCAGGATTCAGCACTGAGCACACTGCTGCTCATACTGGTAAGGGACTATATTAGCAGACAGGTCAGACGGGACAGGTTAAGAAAGTTGCTGTATGTGGATAATGTGGAATTACAGACAGATTCTGAGCAAGATCTTCAGCAAAAGATAGGTAATGAAATGCAAGATCCTCCTGATCTGAATTCAAACTGCTGATATCCCATATTATTTTCTGCTGCTCTATATATCCATTTATCAATCACCCTCCACAGAACTTTCATGCAGTGACAGGATTTTGATACCTCGGTACTGCCCACCGTTCTGGATGTCCCCTTTGCTCTTGTATACTAGCATTAGTAAACTTAGTTTCCAGTCATATAGCATGCATTTTTCTCTCCATACTGCTATAAGTACATTCAGGAAACATTTCACCCCATCTTATCCCATATCTTGATCATATCTGTGTGACCTCATCTTGAGTGTTATTCTAAGCTCTTAGATTTGGTTTAAGCACTTGGGCTTTAAGCTCACCCCTTAGCTCTCCTTGGCCTTTCTCCCTCAGGTTCTGACAAATATGGATGGGCAATTTCCTACAGTTTCTCCTGCCTGTCTGGTTGATATGAGCATCCTGAGACAGTATAGCAACTGCCTCATGTACATGGACAGCCATCTACTACTACCACCTAGGAGCACAATTTGTGAGAAATGCAATTACATTAGCAACCTAGAGTCCATGCTCTCTTCCCCTCAAGCCAGAAAATATGGCACAAAAAGGTTATCAACACAATCACTACACCTCAAACATTACCCACACCTACACAACACACACCTACATATGCAGAGGTCCTCTACATAAACATACCCAAACAAAGTAGACCTCCAAGGCAAAAACACATGTGATCTCCACAGCCCTCCATACTACATACCATGCATAGTCCACATACCTGTGCCTCACAGCCACTAAGGCTTCATCATAAACCCAACATATTAGTCATAGGAGGCTCCATTGTGAGACACACAGATGTGCCTCTCACCAGGCTGGATAAAGAGAAAGTCATGGTTAGTTGTCTGCCAGGTGCCATAATCCACCATATGACATACACACTCAAGTCTTTCAACAACAGGTACTGTTATGACTTTGTCATAGTCCATGTTGGCATGAATGACTTGAGATGTACCTCTCTGGACTATATGAAGAGAGACATGATTGAGCTCACTGATTATGTGTCCCAGGCAGGTATGTCCCTAGCCTTAATCAGCATTTTGCTGTCACCCAGAATGATGCCTCAATACAAACAGAAAATTATTGACTTTAACAATTGGCTTAGTTTCTGGTGTCATTCCAGGGGCATCCTATACCTGAGAGCCTGGGAAGATATGACTGACAGACCACAATGCTTTGCCAGAGATGGCCTGCATCTGTTTCACCTGGGATTCAGGCTTCTGGCAAAGGCTCTTGCCTCCTCTAAAGTTCCTTTTTTGGAAAAGTGATGAGGTTAAAACTACCAACATAAAAATTTAAACAAAACACAAATTAAAGGTCATGCTGCTAAACACTAGGCATCTAAACATGAGACTGCACTCATTGCAAGCATTCCTAACTCTGGCAGAAGACTGCAAGCTGGGTACGGTCACCAATTCCCCTAGTGATGTGGACATCCTCCAAGAGGGTCTCACTCAAACAAATGACTGGTGCCAGAAACTTGGCCTCAAGCTGAATACCAAAAAATGCATCATCATCCTCTTTGGGGAGTGTGTCATCCCCACAAATTATCACATTAATAACAAAATCCTAAGCATGCAATCAGTCATAAGGGATTTGGGCACACAGGTTGATAGCAACTTGACTTTTGACCACTATGTTGCTTCCATTGTACAGAAAGCCTTCTACATGGCCCACCTTATAAGTAAGGATATCTCATCTAGGGACAAGGAGGTCATAGCGTCCCTGTATTCTTCCCTTATAAGGGCCATTATTGAGAACAACTCCCCTTTTGGCATGTACCTCACAAAGTACATGCAGCAGTTGGAGAGACCACAGAGGTTCCTCACCAGGAGAATCCAGGGCCTCAAGCATCTACCATACACAGATAGGCTAAAAGCCCTATCCCTCTACTCAGTTTCATACAGACTCCTCAGAGGTGACCTCTTGTCTGGCATACAAGACGAGCACTGGCCTCACCTTGATGGGACTGCTGCAAATACGCAAGTCAAGCTCCACTCAAGTAACCCACATGCATGGCCTCAACCTGGTCTGTTACATAACAAGACTTGTTGGCAGGACAGATTTGTGTCCCAGAGGCTCCCGATCTATGGAATAGACTCCTTCTCCACATCAAGCAGAGTATCTCTTTACCCCTGTTTAAGTGCAACCTGGATAACTAGATGGGAAACAGAAAATATACCCCTGGGATTCCACCCATGTCCCTGTTGGAAAGGGGCATCAGGTGCTGATTTGTCTAAACATGGGCTAAACTCTTGGTTAGGCTTATAAGGGCCTCAAGGCCTATAGCCTAGTAACCTCCTATGATCCTATGAAGGCACATGGGATGAAATTGAGCACAAAATAAGACAGTTGTAATTACAGTAAATGGGTGAATCAGAAGATGCTGAGAATTGAGATAAAGGGAAAATAGTGGAACAGGTTAATAGCATGAAATATTTGGGAGGGTTGGATGAGAAGGGAAGTCTGAATCAGGAGGTCAGTACTAGAATCAGAGGGGCTGCAGCCAACTGGCACAGAGTGTCAGGTGTAGTGTATGACAAAAGAATGCCAAAGAAGCTGAAAAGTAAAGGGTTGAAAACAGTGGTACACAGTATTACTGTATGGTACAGAAACCTGGGCAGTAAAGGCAGAGCCTTTGAGGAAGCAAGAGGTAATGGAGATGAAATGCATGAGTCAGGTAATAGGATGTATAATACATGACAGATTAAGAAATGAGAACAGCAGAGCTGAAACCAGAGAAGTTCCAATTGCAGAGAAAATTAAAGAGACCAGATTATGGTGTTTTGTGTACATGTGCAAACAAGAAGAAAATCTAGTGAAGAAGATTTGGGACAGACAGGAAGAAGGCAAGAGGAAACTTTTGTGTCTAGCAAAGAGATGGATGGACTGTGTGAGAGAAAACCTGCAGCAGTCAGGTGTAACTGTTGAAGAAGGTAGCAGAGTGGCACTGAATTGAGAGAGATGGGAACAGTTCACATGATAATGATTAAGAAGCAATTTAGCTGAAACTCGGTTATGTCCTTAAGGGGTCATTTGCATATATCCCATGTGCCTCCACTATAGGGGGTTTAACATATTAAACAGCAAAGATTCTAACTTAACTGGGTCTTTCTTGGAGGTTTTACAGAATGGTTCATTTGTGTGACAATTTTACTCTTTAGTTTGGAAATCAAAAATATTCAGTAATTCTAATCAACTTATGCTGTTCCATTTGGTTTTGATTACATCATTCTCTTTTTCTTTTTTTTGTACAAGAAAACAACAACAGAGAAAGAGGAGGGAACCATCTTGAATTCAGGAGCAAGTGCTCTTGCAAAAAAAATAAGAACATTAGTAGATTAAAAAGGGACTCGCAATGTTATAGAAAAAAAGATCAGTTGCAGAGATTACAGCTGTGTTTCCAAGAACAGGAGTTTAAACAAAAGAAACATAATACCAAAAATTACAAGACTTTTTTTTAGTTATGAAACAAACTACATTAGCTGCCAGAAGGAGAAGCCACAAGGTTCATGAAGAAACTTTTATTATCCATAAATAAATAGACTGATAAGCCCTTTCATTCATGTCACAATAATGAACTTCAGATAAAATTGCACACAAACTGGTTTTAAATAAGGCCAAAGCAGCCATCTGATCAAAGGATGATGTCATTAAACTCTCCCATTTACATTTCTTAAAGTGCCAAAAGTGCTTTTTAAAGTGCTATTCAAACTGTATAAACACAGTAATCTAAAAAAGTGTAAAAATATTAATTCACTAAAACTTTAAAGTGTACTGAAAAATGAATGAACTTATAAAAAATAATACAACATAAAACAGAAAAAATAATAATAAAAATTAAAGTACGAATTGTCTTTAAGATTTTACAATGTACACAATCTTCTACGGAAATATTAATAATAGTACTTTATCTAGTTAAAGCTTTATGCTTTAAAATACAGCTGATCGAGCCATTGTCATTCAAGCCCGATGAGTTGCAAGCATTCAAAAATAATTGCCAAAATAATTATTTTTCCTCTAACACCATTGTCCAGGGACCCCCTCTCATCCTGATATTGACCTTTTGTATAACCAAGTATTTGAAATGGTGTTTAGGGTACATGTAAATGTGTTTTGCTAATGCATTATTCATATGTATTCTTTTTATCTCTTATTCATACTCATAAATCTGTCCTGTAATCTATATTCCATTTTGCCTATATAAAAACATGGGCAGGACTGGCAGAATCCCACATATACAGCTCCTTTGGATTTGGCTTCTTCTTCTGTCAGCTAACAGTTTATGTTTCACAAGTTTGCCTTTTGTCTTTGCTGCTTTGGTTTGTTTGTTTCATTGTCTATACCTTTTTAGTTATACTAAGTGATGGTTTTGAACCACTGAAAACAAACTTCCAGGAATTGCGTAACAGATTCATTTACTTCCTACACTATTGATAGAAATTGATGAAGAGCTTTTGCTTGACAATAATGAAGCTCAACCAAGAAAAAAAGTATATCCCACCTGTGGCATTTCCTTTTCAGTGAGTCCATTTCATCTTTACACCAGAAACTGAGCAGAATCACAACTATAATAAAAAAATGAAAGCATCTGTATCTTTCTGACCACAGCCACTCTCCTCTGTATCATCTGCCACTTTGACTTCCACACATAGTTCCTTCTACATCTTAATCATCTGCTTTTTATGATCCCACATTAGTGCAACCACATGTACATTTCTGCCTCTTTGTTCTAATATGGCAAGTCAGAAGTTTCCTGATAGAGGGACGTGGCCAGGATGCTGAGGGGATAGAACCAGAATTCATCAGCTCTGCTGTTCTCAACATATTTCTGACAGGAAATTTTATTTCAGTGTTATCGCTTTCTGTTTTTTTTTTCATAAAGAGTTAATAATTTAAACTTTTCTCTTCAATAACATCTAAAAAAATATTTAATTATTCCTATATATTCCTGTCAAACTACTACTTGAAAAATCTATCTATATATTAGCAAAATGAGTCACAACAAAACTAACTCTCAAGACACTTCATTAAAGAAGGAGTTTCAAGTAGTTTTTAACTAATATTCAGGAGATGTTTCTAAAATTAGATAAAATGGACAATAAGATAGACAATTTCAAGGACAATTGCACAAAGCAGAACTTATTCAAGAGTCCCTTAACCAACAGAAACTACAAATTTCAGAAAATGAAGAAGCTTAACTGATGTGGAAAAAAGGCTGTAAGAAGAAGAACACAACACTGAGTTTTTGTTAAAACAGAATGCACTGGATGATCTGGAAGACAGATCTTGAGGAAACAGCATGATAAACTTCTTAACTTCCTGGCTCCCTAACATCCTTGATCTGTATGAAGCAATGCCATATGGCATCAAGAGAGCATTTAGATCTCTTGCAGTGTCTTCTTCTGATAAAAAACTACTCTGAGATCTGTTATTGTTAGATTCTTTGCATCACACGATAAAGAATTAATTTTCAAAACAGCATGGTTAAAATCTTCCATCAAACTAGATGTAAAAATAATAAGATTTGGTAATGACTATTCTATCACCGTAATCTCGAAAAGAAAAGGTTTCTTACCATTGATAAGGAACTAAGAAAAAGCACTTTAAAGTCCTCCTGCTTTTCCCAGCTAGGCTAAAACTATTTCTTTCTGATGAGACAAGAATTTTTGAGGACTTAGATTTTGCATTATCTTTTTTAAAAGCAAAAGAAAAAAAAGGAACAACCTGAAGAAATGGATTGGAGTAAACAGTACCTTGAAAAGACTGGCTGAGACAAATAGTTGGAAGATTAATGAAAAAAAGAAGAAATTAAAAGAAAAGTGACTAACTAATTAATTTATTTCTATGGATTTGCAGGTTTCATATTTATTGTATATAAAAAGTATGTTTTTATTATTCACTTCAAAGCTAAATGTCTTTAATTTAAGAAGAGAATATAGAAATCTGCACTTTCTAAGTAACTTTAAAATCTTTATTTATTTAAACATCTGTTTTTATATAACTTTATATACTTGTTTTCATATTAAATTTTAATTTATAACAAGTTAAATTTAGTATATTAACCTTTACAACATATTGCCAATTGATTTAGCAAATATTTTGTTTTTTTTCTGGGCTATAGAAGGCTGATTTTCCATTCAAGATATACAAACTAACTACATGATGGGGGGAAGTGTGTCATGACTAATAATTTTAGTGTTAGTCTTAGTTTACATTACCTTATATATTATGACTAAAAACAAACTAAGTGATGTAGTGTTAATACATCTTTGAATTCAATAGATGCAGCCTGCATTCATTTTCACTAGTCTAGAAGTACACTTTCTGCATTTATAGTTATTATATCTGTAGTAGGGCCATCTGGGATGCTTTCATAGTTGAAGTGGATAGTTGAGCATATTGGAGGAGAGTTAGATATGAAGGTAAGTGCTATATATTTGTCTTGCCTTACTAATCTCTGTTTTTTTTTTTTGTTATATGGTTGTGGCTTTTTAGTTTTCCAGCAATCTGTTGTTGTGATTGGTTTCCTGGGATGGTGTTGCTGCATTTCTGTTTGGTGAGCTCTCTCATTATCTGTGAGGGATGTGCCTCAAAGATTCTCTGAGGATGGGGGTCGGAGTCTCAAAGATTCTCTGAGGATGGGGGTCAGTCAGAGACACTAGTGCTTTGGGACATAGGTGACCATTTGTATTGAGGTTCTTTAACCGACATTGAGGTACAGTTTTTGTAGTGAAGTGATCAGGGTTTTATTGGGTCAAGATGGATTTGTTTTGTGTGAAGTATCATGCTCTGCTGATTTGTGAGAGATCTGACTAGGGTTGTCTCGGATTTTCATGGTTGGCATGATTTATTTGGGAGTAGGCTGTGGGAAGTCTGAAGGCAGCATTTTGGTTTTGTATAGTGGGTCTGGATGATAATATTTGAGTTGCTGTTTAACTAGTTATGTAGTTTATAAGATAAATGGTAATAGAGCAAGCAAATACTATGTCTGTATGAAGCTTTTTGTGTATTCTCACATTTTTTTTACCTTATTTTCCCACCATGTTTATAAGAATTCTAATATTGCAGCTGTCTACTTATTCTATGATGTCAAATACTACTGTACATGTTTACTATTGCTTGTTACAGCTGGAACTCCAACCACATTTTATTTTTCCTCTCAACTTTCTAATCATCTTAAACAATAAAATGGTGTGTAGTTACATTTTTTACTTAAATATATTAATAATGTTATTTCGAAGAAGAACAATTGTTTCCATTACTCATTATACATTTCTGGAATAACTGCAGGTTATACTCTTACACTGAACTTGCATAGAAAGCTTACCTTATCTAACCTAGAGCATGAACCAAACAGAAGAATACAGCTATCAAATGTACTGGATAACCATTTATATGCAGTTCTTATCTGATCGTATTCACACCTCAGAAGTCATTTATAATTCCAGAATAGTACTTGGTACTTTATTCATCTGTTCAGATCTTACAATGAACATTTGCTTTGCCATTAGCCTGACTAATCAGCTGCATTCTCAGCAAGTTGTACATGCAAATGGTTTAATATAATGTTCCATATAAGGAAAAAATAATCATTTGGTTTACGTTCTAAATGATTTCAGTATTAATGTCACATTTTCAACAATTATCTCTGTGTTGTTTTTATACATGGACATTTTCTACAAAGCTTCATATGGACTGTTATTTCTTTGGAAATAAAAAAAAAACTCTAGGGATCAACTAAAAGGTTATATACAGACCACATAAGCTCAAGGATATTTCATCAGGTCTCTAAGCAATACTAAACAGTTAATTAAAACTGCTTTTAGTGAATATTCATGCCATTTCATGCCATCTTATTCTAAAAAAATGTAAAAGAACTTTATGATGTTCACATGTCCAAAGCGTAAATACCCTTTACAAACTTTCTGCAATATATCGGAATCCAGTTATTTTTATCCCTGAAACAACTTCTTTCAGCCTGCTAACCAGCTATGTTTTAAAGTAGCTGATTACCTCCCCTGTACAATTTGCAGGTAAAGAATTAATAAAATCACATTTATATTATTTTAGCCTGTGGCTAAAAATATAATATTTAATATTGTGGCTTCTTTGATGAGCTTTGCACAGATTGAGACCTGTCTTGAAGAAATCTGAAATACATTATAATTCATTGGCTAGTAGTAAGCCTTGAGGAAAGTAACAGATCTAATTTTGTGCCTGAGAATGTGTATGTAATTTCAGTGATGTGTACTGTCTCTATGTAAGCATAAACGGTGGACGGAGCAATGAGCTTTAATATATATTTATGAATATATGACTGGTATTCTACATATATCAGGGTTTTTGTTCATACTTCTTTCAATATTGTATTAATCAAAGTCATAGCAGAATGATGCAGTTATCCTATAAAAGCACTGAAGGGAACCATATTTGGGTGCTAAGCAGTGATGTGCTAAAACTGCAAGAGAAGGCAAATTGTGCTTTCATTAATTAATTAGAACACAGATAGTTTAATAATTTACAGCACAAACTGGGATTAACCAGACTGGGCCTCAGTCAAATAGTTTTTAGATGTTTGGTAATGTCTGAAACAAATTGAGACAGGGCTATTAGCATCAAAACTGACCAGGCTCTTTTTTATAGTGTAACATGGGTTGGTTGAGTACATATTTATAAGGCAGGAAGTTGTAAAATCGTTATCACAGAATAAACAAATCTCACTAATGATGGTTGGTAATTGAATGTCAATAGCACTGACTGGATTGTATTGCCAGTTATGGTATTAGTACTGCTTTCCTACAGGAAACAGACTGTGTTAGTTACTGCAGTTAGAAGAGCAAAACAATCATCTCTCTGTAGATTTCAAGTTAAAACAAAACAAGCTGTGACTTCCTATGAAAATACTGTGTATATGGATATATTCTTCTTAAAACATTCAAGCATATTTCATTTTACATTCTATATGCATATTTTTGAATGAATATAAGGAAGTATCTTTAAACAAATATTCACTTGCTCATTCAGACTTGATCATTATGATCAAAACTAGCATTGTCAAATATTTGGTTTCTACTAATATACTCAATATTGCATTTGATAAAGCCTTCCAGAGAAGATTTTGCTTTAATTATTGGCAGGACTATTGGAAGTTTATTATTATTATTGTTTCTTTTCACTACTTTTGAGATCTGGCATATTCATGACCATATACAAAAGGAAAACTTTTTTAACAAAATAATAGGCTATGTTTTAGTCGAGTTGCTAGAGACAATAAATCTTGCTCTTATTTGTAAATTGGCGGGTCCAACTAGTATTGTCAAAATTGATTACTTAGATTGCTATACATGTTTCTTTTTACAATCATATTATTGTATTTGGATCTGGAATCAATGTAAACATCATAGTTGTATGGTTCTGATTAAATTCAATTGCATGGGATTTATCAAAATCAATTAATTAAATTTATTATTATTTTGTTAATGTTATTTTAAAATCATTTAGATCTAAAATATTTACTGTTTTTCTTTTCCACTAAATATAATTCTTAGGAAATATTGTATTTTATATATAAATAGTTTGTCTTATGCTGATTCATGCTGTAGAGCTTTTTAATTAACATAAGCAATAATAATATACATATAAAACACTATTTAGCTACTTTTTTTATTTTACTACAATAATATGGATACGGAATGATGGAGTTGAACTAATTCTGCTTCTTTTGTTTGATAGGATGACTTGGATAGAATCACTATCTAACTCTGGAGTTACATATTCCATGTGGGGTAGGATAGTTAGAACCTCATTATGTTATATAGTTTTTGAGATACTTATTCTTTTTTGGTGTCTACAGTTATTTTTTTTTTACATAATAGTACTATTTAAAAATCCTCTATATTTTCCACAAGTTATATTCTCTTTTCCAGTGGCTAACATATGTTACTACATGATATGTTACAGAAATCTTTATGTAAAATATTATATAGGGTATAATAGATGACACATGTAAAGTGTATATAAATCAGTATTAATGGTTTGAACAATGGTTGCAAAAGGAGTAGTTGCTATAAATATTTAAAGCTATTCTCATCTCAGTTTATATTTTTTCAAGAAACAAAACTATTAAACAATATAGATAGACTTAATAATAAACAATATATAGTAAAAGCTAGTTCTCAATTTAATCAAAAAAGAAGAGGAGTAGCTATTTTGTGGAATAAATATTTACTTATACCACCCATTTAAAACACCTATAATGATGATAAAGGTATGTTTTGACTAGTTAATATACTAATCAACATGAAAATATATTCCTTAGTTAACCTATATTGGATACCTTGCCTAGGTGTCACAACAGCCAAAAGTCAACTAGATCAGGTCATTCAATATTCAAAGGGAAGCCTCATCATAGCTGGAGGCTTTAATTGTATTCTACATAAAAAAGGTACTAACACTAAGGGAAGCGTAAAATATCTGCCACAGCCAAAGCATTAATAAACATTACCAATATACTTAACATTAAAGAGCATTAATGAATTTTTAGTCAAAGGCTCCCTTTATTCACTCATTTCTCTAATAGACATGGCACACAATCAAGAATTAACAGAGTTTTTATTTCAAATGATTTAGTTACTTGTTTAAATAAAAGTTAAAATAATTTCTTCCTCAATTTCAGATCATAATGCCATAACATTTGAATTGTTTTTTGAATTATAACAATAATATTCATATTAAAAGAATTCTGGCATATATAACTAATCTGAAAGATTTTAAAGAATTATTCAACAAAGAGGTACAAACTTATTTAGAATTTTAATAATACAAAATATGTATCAGAAGTTTGTATATGGGATGCTCTTAAATCTTATTTATATGGAAACATTATAAATTGGTATTCATTAAAAAGGAAGCAATGGGATAAAGATTTAAATAATTTACAAGAAAAAAACTGATAAACCAAAACTAGAAGATCAAATTCACAATAATATCCAATTGAAATAAATAAATAAATTACAAAATAAATATTTAGAAATTCTAAATCATAAAATTAAAATAAACTTGGAAAAGTTTTAACTAACACAATTAGTTAATAAATCCAAAATCTTTACCTAAAGTTGCTTCTAGAATTAAAATGATAATAAAGTCAAATCACATTAAAGAATTATATACTGAGAATAAAAAGAAAAAAGTTACTTCAACTGAAGATATTCTTGGATAATTTAAAACTCATTTTATAAAAAATAATCAATTTAATCCAGTAATGGATTTGCGAGAAGCAAAAAATCTATTTATTAGAAAATACTCTAAAAATAAATTGATGGATTAGCATTTGGAAATAATTGATAAGCCTATATCAATGTTTGAACTTACAAATCAAATAAATTAAAAGGTAATAAAGCCCCAGGCAATGACAGCATAATACCAGAACTCTATAAATTAATGCCCTAAAATGTACAAAATATTTTACTTCATACTTTTCAGCTAGTTAAAGATTTAATGACAACCCCAGCCTCTTGGAAATTTACACTTATTTCCCCAATTTTAAAATCTGATAAGGACTCAGCTGAGTGTATACCTTATTGACCTATTTCATTATTAAATGCTGATTATAAATTATTTATGTCTATTTCAGCTAGTAGAATTCAATAATTTTTTTCTGTACCTAATTAATAATGACCAAACTGGATTTATAAACAATAGGAATTCTTATGATAATATTAAAATAATTTTAACTATAATTGACTACTCTAACAATGTAAAAGATGATTTGACATTAGTAAGTCTAGATATTGGCAGTGTATTTTACACAGTTAAATGGGACTATCTTTTGTTAGTACTTCAAGAATATAAGTTCTCAGTAGACTTTCTGCAACTCATAAAAAATGTATATGATAATTCATTTGCCTATATAAAAATAGGTTCTTATGTCTCAAAATCAATTTCGATCACCAAAGGTGCAAGGCAAGGACGTCCCCTGGCACCATTGCTATTCACTTTGATTATAGACCCCTTCATGAACTACATAAGATCAAATTCAGAAATAAAAGGTATACAATTTGGCCATAACCTAAATTCAAAAAATACTTTTATTTGCAGATGATATTTTATTGACATTGACCGACAACAAAAATTATCTTAGTTCCCTTTTCAAGGCTTTCATAAAAATTGAATCTAAATCTGGCCTCACATTTAATGAAGAGAAAACAAAAAGTTTATGTATAAACTGTAATATTTCTAACATGGCTAAAAAGTATTCTAAATATATAGTCAAAGATGATAAAATTAAATATTTAGGAATAATAACTAAACACATTAAATATGTAATTAATATAAATCATAGTGACAGTTTAGACAAAATTAAAACACATTAACAAATGAAATACATTCTTATTTACAACAGAATAGAAACTTTTAATTATAAAAATGATAATACTACCAAAATACTATATATAATACAATCTTTAGCCCTTCCTATTCCTAGACAACATATAAGAGCTTTCAATACCTTAATACTTAAATTTCTTTGGGATCCCAACAGACCTAGATTAGCACTTAAACACCATCTAAGAAGGTGGACTTGTGGATGAATAGGTTTACCAGATGTAGAATTATATTCTACTTCTGTTATTATAAAAATTATTTCTTGGACAAATAAAAAATATTCTGCTAAATGGAAGGACATTCAAGAAAGTATTCTTATAAAAATGATTAAGTAATCTATGAGTGTTATAATAAAATAATTAGTAATAGCTTTATTTGGTTATTAGAAGACTATATACTGCAATATCAAAACCCATTAGTAAATTCAACCTACATTACCATGACAATGATTAACTTCTGAAATCTGGTTTACAGAAAGCCAGATTATAAAGCCTGGCTATTCCTAATATTCCCTATAGCTTATACACAAAATAATATTAATAAATTTAATACATTTATAATGCATGCTTTTAAAGAAAAACAATTAATGTTCTGGTTTCATTTAATGGATAAAGAACAATTACATTCTCTAAATTTTATACTGAATAAATTTGACTTAAATATCAAAATGTGGTTGGATATTCAAAATTGTAGGTATGCTATAGGAAAGAGAATAAGTTTAATGCATTCATCAATAAAAAAGGAGATTCCAAAATTTATTGAACTTTTGATATCGCTGATACATCAAAATCTCCCAGAGAAAGGATTTTTATCCAAAATTTATAAGGTGATTAAAACTAAGTTAGATTATTGTAAAGATAATTACTGGGATTACTTTACAACTTTCAACAATTATTACCTGAGTGATAGTGAGAATAAATGATGCTTATATCTTCAGCATGAATCACAATGTCATTAAAGTGGAAATTATTTTCATGGAAATTTACAGATAAAGCCTTTATACCTCATAAAATAGAATTAATGTCTAAAAAGAAAGTTGGAGTTTGAAATGTGGGTTAAATATTAAGACTGATTGGCAACATGATTTATGAAGGTATTATAATTAAACCATTTTGGAATGAAGTCAGTTCTTTTTTACAGGCATTATTCAATGATAATTCCATGTTAAACAAATCAATAATTTTGTTCAATACCCCATTCCCTGCATATGTTAAGAAAACTGACTACTCTCTTCTTTGGACTCTCCTGTCTATTGCGACAAAAGTGATCACAAAAAAATTGGAAATGCGTTTCTACTCCATCAATATTCTTTAACATTGCAACCAAAACCTGTCAATTGGAGATTTTATCAATTAAAGAAAGAACCACTAGAATGACCTCTTCCTTAAATTCATGGATGAAACTCAAGAATTTGTTAAATAAACGGTCATTAAACAAGTCATGAAATATACATTTTAAATACTAGAATTTGTTATTTTTCTTATATAAGGAGACACCTTGTAAATAGTTGATTTTTTTTAATGTTTAATCTGTTTTATGCATCAATGCAATTTCTATATATACATTGTTATGATATTTTTTATTATTCATTGATAATACTTAATAAAAATATTTAGAAAAAAGAAGGTTCCAAATAAAACTACAAGCCAGTGTTTATGAACAAGTTTAAAAACTGCATGTAGCTTTCGAAAGTATATTAGTACTTTATTTTTTTTACCTTTGTACTGCCCTGTTCAAATGTACTAGGGCATTGTTTATTTTCAGAGTTGTTTAGTTTTGCATGTTTTGACTGGTCAGTTTTGATTTTTAGTAAATGTCAAAGGCATTTAAATAGTGACAAGTGATGATAAAAACACTATTGTTGTTTGGATAATAGAAAACATCTATTGCACTAGTCTTGTAGAGTAACAGTAGGAATATAGCATCAGTATTTTCATTTCTTAACCCCTATACTGAAATTCTCTTTGTGATAAAAAGTATGATTGCACAGGGACTATATAGTATAAGTATGAACAGTAAACAGACATATTTAAATAAATAGATTTAGAAAGACACCTTAATACCATTATAAAAACAATTAATTTGAATACAATGCTGTTTTTGCACATCATGTATATTATTAATTTCAATTTCCTTTTAAACAAGAATATTACATTGCTATTATAACACATTGTGCAATATTAAACTCAAGTAGAGTAGACTGGAAAAAATAAACTGTTCAGGAAAAACATTCACAATACTACAGCGATATTATTCCTGTACAAGTAAAAAATTTTAAGGAAACCTTTTATTAATACAATAATATTATTTTTCTTTCTGTAGTGAAAAAGAGGACCTGACAAGTAATCAACGATTAAGTGTTTGGTGGACAAAACTTTAAAGAATTTCACTGAAAACTGTGTTCAGTAATCCCCTAACTTTGCACTTTTCCTCACTGTTTTGCATCATTGGATTTGGTACATATAAATGGGGAGGTGATGGTCTTCTTCCTACATTGGGGATGCAGGTGGATTTTCAAACCTGTGCATTTTAAGGAGAAGTACAATAGTGATCCAGCAGTTTTAACATATTCTTTTTTCTGTATGTCAAAATTCAGAATTTTTTTTACTAGTGTTTCATATATTCACTGCAAACATTGAGGTAATTTTTTCACAAACTTGTTTTGGGATTCAATACTGTTTGCCAAATAAGTTTCATTCAACCAGAACTACTCACACAGAGTCAGCAACAATCTCTTCCACTGAAAATTGAATGAATAACAATCACCTTGCACTCAATCCCAATAAAACCAAACTTCTTCTTTTCACTCCTAAAAAAATCACCCCAATAAACAAACCAGACTTTAAAATCTATTCACTAAAAAAGCTGCAATATTAGTAGTCATATACACAAAATTACTAGATGTTACCATAGATGAAAACTTAAGCTTTGACCAGCACATTCACAGCAACATCAGAAAAACCTACCAAAAACTTGGAACCCTCTATAGACATAAACACATCCTTAACCCCTCTACCAAACAAACCCTCACCTCTGCCTTCCTACTGCCATCCCTATTATATGGTGTCTCTCTTCTCACTAACACACAAACTCCCTAAAAGCCAAAATGGAAACCTGCTACAATAAAATCACCAAATTTGCAACTAATGCCACATATTCCTCCTACCACTGTTCCTCACTTCACACACTCAAATGGCTCAAACTACCACAATACCTTATCTACCAAAAACTCACTATAGCTCACAAAATAATCTATAAACCTCTCGACTGCCTATCTCTCTCCCCTCCACTCTAACTCAATACCACCCAAATAGACCCCTTAGATCAGAAAATGAGACTTACTGCTTGTCCAAAAACCCACTCTCCCTGCTGGTCAAACACTCTACTCATTCTGCATTGCCAAACTCTGGAACTCACTCCCATTAGCACTCAGATCTACTAAGGATGTTAACTCCTTCAAAAATGCCCTTCGCCTCCACTTGTCTACCCATTGGCAATGGTCTTGCTCCAGATCCCATATAACCTGACCGATCCTGCACTTTAATCTCTCGCACACATCCCTAAACATTTCAACCTGTAACACTCAACTCTTTTTATTTCTTCTTCTTTCTTTTCTCCTTTGTCCACTGCCCATGACTTTGTTAGACATTTCTATTTACTGCACACTGCCAATTTCATTGCATATTGTTATTGTTCACTTCTGCTCAATTGATGTTTATGTAATGTTATGATCATGTCTTTAGCTTTGTTGTAGCTGTTTGTAGCTTTGTTAATACAATTTTGTAATTAACTAAACGTTGTACTGACATGTTTATTGCAGCTTTTCTCCCCAGGCCTCCACTGAAAACAGGCTCATTACAGCCCAGTGGACACTGCTGGTAAACAAATGAAAATAAATAAATAAATGGATCCGTGAAAAATATATATATATTTTTCTTACACAGCTGCACTAAGAATACACTTCTAGTAGTTCAGTACATTATGCAATATGTAGTTCTATTTAAATTGTTTCCTGTGATAAAAAATGTCTATGTCAGTTTTATAATACAGTTGCTCTAAAGATATCTCGTCACTGTTTCCACTTCTTGTACAAATGTTATTATATTCATATATACAACAGTCATAAAATACTTGAACAATATTGTGCAAAACATAATAGACATTTGGGTATTTATTTGAATGGTCAATTTTTCAAATTTCATTCTAATAAGGGCTGTTATAAGGAAAACAGTTTATGTTCTTGTTTGCCCATATGTTAAATGCCACAGTGATCAAACAAACATACATATAAGAAAGAGTTCAAGAACATTTAAAGGACATTAAGCACAGCATTACAACCAATCCAGTATTAATGCATTTTAATTAGAAGTACAATAGTGATTCAGCAGTTTAAACATATTCTCTTCTTTCTGTATGACAAAATTCAGATTTATGTACGAGTGTTTTATATATTCACTGCAAACCTTGATGTAATTTTTTTTTCAAATTCAAAAAAATTCAGATGTATGTATCAATGTTTCATATATTCACTGTAAACCTGAGGCATGTTTATTTTTTTGAATTCAGAAACAACCCCACCACAATGCTTTTGTAAGAAAACATGAAGTACTGTGGGGGGCCATCCCTGTGGCCATGGTATATGCTAGTGAGGCAGCAAAGGGAAAGGCATAATTAGCCATGTGTTCTCTCCATAGCACTACATGTGGTAAGCCATTTACACAGCCAAGTGATGCAGAGAATCAGGCAACTGCGGAATATAGCACAGATGGTCCTGGCCTCTTTTGGTAATGAACATGGCCTTTTGGCCATGTTCTTCCATCATGATAGATACAAGAACTGGGGAGTTTAGGGTCAGGTAGTTTTGAGGGATGTGTGTTTGTGTGTGTGTGTGCGTGTGTGTGTGTGTGTGTGTGTGTGTGTGTGTGTGTGTGTGTGTGTGTGTGTGTGTGTGTGTGTGTGTGTGTGTGTGTGTGTGTGTGTGTGTGTGTGTGTGTGTGTATGTGAGGGCTGCATGTGTTGCATGAGTATATGCTAGGGGCTGCATGTGTGAGTGTATGTGTCAACTTGGGAGGTAGCAGTATGGAGGATCAGTATGTGGTAGGTAAGGTGGTAAAAGCCTGCAACATTTTGAAAGAGGGGGGAACTATCCCCCAGGGGTACTCTTCATTTTGTGCCTAAACAGTAGTGACACATAATGGAGATCAGGAGGAACCACTGACTAACAGGGATCACCCTTCCTTTTGTGTCTTAATGGCACTGGAACATAATGGGGATCAAGGAGAGGTACAAGCCACTAGGGACTGGCCTTCCTTTCATGCCTTAATGGCCCTGAAACATAATGGATATTGGAGGGTGGACACTAGCGACAAGGAATTACTCTTCATTCTGGCACTGATACATAATGGGGATTGGCAGAAAAAAATAGAAGACAAGGCTACTCTGCATATTGTACATGAAAGACACATACAACAAAAAAGGGAAGAATGGGTCAGGGCAGGGGAATACAACACACCAGGGATGCTAGCAGTAACACGCCTTAAAGGCACTAAAAACAGATTCAACCACTACACCGTCCCACCTTCCACAGGGGATATCTGTCCTCTGTGTCCCCTCTAGATACCATGGAAAACATAGATCAAAATGCAGTAGCAAGGGGAAGGAGGCATCAAACTCAGAACGCTTGTCATTACTAATATCAGCATTAATTGACTATGCTATCTCACAAGGTGGTGTGAAGGTTTTTTGTATAATACAGTTGAGAGGGATGGGGGATGTGTCTATTTGGGGATAGGAACCTGCAGGGAAAAGATGGGAGAAACACTAGACAACAACAAGGAGAATTTTAAGATATGTGACTCTGAGTCAATTGTAAACTACGAATAATTCTACCATCATAGTGCAGGCACTGCACATTAAGAAGTACGAATCTCTAATGTCCGGAATTATTAATGGACATCAATCATCCAAGTACAAGGTTAGAAAAAAGGAGGCAAAAGGGATGTTCTCGCTACATGGGAACAGCTATGGGTTATGTGGGATGTGAAAGTGTGTGTGTGTGTGTGTGTGTGTGTGTGTGTGTGTGTGTGTGTGTGTGTGTGTGTGTGTGTGTGTCTTTGTCTTGCATATGTGTACTACATATGGGTGACTGAATGATGAGTGATTGTGCTTAGAAAATGCAGCCTCCATCACTGGTAGCTACTGTGGGAATTACCTGCTCTTGCAATAGTCTTTCCTCATTGTGGCTAATGTGTCTCTGAAATGGAATTTGCACATTACAGGCACAGCACATTGCTCTGTTAACGTCTTACGTGAATCAGAAAACTATTTAGAAACTGACACTGATTTTGATCATTTGTCCCCCATTATTTTTCAATTTGGCTAGAGCTCATAAGTAAAGAAGCTAGCTGTTTCATACTGTTAAATGCTCTGCCAGTTTTCAAAGCCAGTAAAACACTCCTGCGCCTTTTCTTGTTACTGTTAGTACATGGAGCAGGTAAAGCTCCATGCACTACAAAGAATTATGATCAAATTCCCGATCATAACCTTTTCTGATGTGCTCTCAGCATGAATACCTACATTTGCCTCTCAAGCTTCATTCTCAGGATGAATTTCTTAGCATCCACACAGTCAAAGTTGATGACCTGATCATAATTCTGTGTGTGCCATACTCCCTCAATTCTATTAATCTTCTTATGAATAATTTTGCTTCTAAGCTAGATAGCATATGTAAGTATTATTGTCCCTATTTTGCTGGTGCGTTCCTATTTTCAGGCCTGACTTAGAGTATCCCAAGTTTTGGAGGTATGCCCCTATTTTCAGGCTTGATTTACTCCTTCACACAATTTCCTGAATCTCTCTCTCATGACATGATTTTTGAAGCTGAGTAGTGTACATAAAACCAGTGTACATGACCAATGTATTAGTGGCAGCAATTGTTTAAAGAAGGAGAACACACATCCTACAACTCCCTTTTGCTAAAGCAAAATAAATGACCTCGCATGGTAGAATTTTGCAATATCGTTAAAAGTCTACAGATTTACACTGGCTTGGATATTGTGCTTATATTTTGCCATAATTTTTCACACTCTCTGTTTTTAAACTTCTATTTCTGAGTAGCATCCTATATTCCTACTGGAAGTGGGGACAGTTATGTGTTATTTGGTATTCATTTGTTTTTTCTTAATTAGATATTCAGATTTTTAGCTGAAAGGTCCTATTATCCACTTGCATTTGTCCTTGTTCTTATTGTCTACAGGATGAGAGGTATGTCTTGAAACTATATTCTGTAAACAGAAATGCAACCTGAACAAAGATATTAGGCATTGCTGAAATATTCTGCCTCACAAAGTTAATTCCCACAGATTTTATATGCATGTTACAAGTTACCCAGTAATGCATATCATTTCTGCAAAGTAAAAAGATTTCAATGAGAAAATTAATCAATAAAACCAAATTATTGTATTTTTTCCAGAGAACAATAAATTCTCATATGAAATATGAAACATTAATCCTAGCAGTGATAATACCGTAGCCTTCTTAACATAGTATTTTCATTGTTCTCAAAAAATATAATATAATCATTAATTTATTTTTAAACTAAAACATTTTCTACAGATTAAAATATGCATAAAAGTTATATACTGCAACTAACTATTCACTACTATAATTAAAGAAAACACTAATGACTTCTAGATTTCATTACGTCTAAATTAATATGTCTAAATACACTTCCACTTAACATAACATGTTAATTTGCACATATAATTCATAGGTTCATAGGTAGGTACTAGGCTATCGGCCCAAGGGCCTATGTAAGCCTAGCCAACAAGGTTCCCTGGCTTCTGCCACCCAAGAAAGTTATTTTCCTGTGCCACTGTCGAGCAGAGACATAGAAGTGATCCCTGGGGTGTATTTCCTATTTCACATCCACTCATCAAGATTTTTCTTGAAGAGTGCTAATGAAGAACTTTGCTTGACATAGATGGGTAGCCTGTTCCAGAGTATGGGAAGTCTCTGGGACAGGAATCTATCCCTCCAGTATGCCCTGTTTATTGAGGTTTAGGTCCCTAGAGCATGTAGCTCAGAGGGATTGGGATTTCTTTAGGTGTAGCATGTCTAACAGCTCTGGGTTTGACATAGCTTTATATGTTAGGCAGAGATCACCTCGGAGTAGGCGATATGCTACAGAGTAAAGCTGGAGTTTTTTGAGGCGGTCAGTGTAGGGCATTATTTTGAGACCAGTAATCCTATTTGTGAGGTACTTCTGTGGCCTTTCCAGCTGCTGCAGATGTCTTGTGAGGTACATTCCAAAAGGGGCGTTGTACTCTATAATGGGTCTAATGAGTGTCAAGAAGAGGGAAAGAATGACCTCTTTTTTCCTGGATGAGAACCCTTTTATAATGAGGTGTGCCACGTAGAAGGATTTCCTGACTACTGTGGCGATGTGACTATCAATGGAGAGACTACTGTCCACCTGGGTCCCAAGGTCTCTTATCACACATTTGGTGTTAAGTAGATTGCTGCCTATGTGGTAGTTCATGGGTACAGAGTTTTTACCAAAGGGGATGACACTACACATTTTGGCATTGAGCTTGAGGCCATGGCTCGGATACCAGGCATCTGTCTCAGCGAGGCCCTTCTGTAGGATGTCCACATCATTTGGGGACTTGACTATGGCTCCTAGTTTGCAGTCATCTGCGAACTTCATTAGCCAGAGGCCTTCTGTGTTATCCTGTACTTCAGAGAAGTAGATACCAAACAGGAGAGGTCCCAGGACGGAACCCTGTGGTACTCCACTTGTCACTGCTTTGAGGTCAGATTTGGAGTCTGCAACTTTTACAGTGTGGGTTCTGTCAGTGACCCAGTTGGCAACCCATCTTGTGATGTAGGGATTTATACCTAGTTTAGTGAGCGTAGCTATAATTCCATAAGGGGGGATGGTGTCAAAAGCCTTGGCGAGGTCAAGATAGGCTGTGTGAACCACTTTACCCTCATCTATGGCTTTGGTGAGTGCCTCAAATAAGTTGATCAGGTTCAGGAGGCATGATCTGCCTTTCACAAACCCGAACTGGGTGGGGTCCAGAGTTTGGAGGTTACCAATGTCTTTGTTTATGAGTTCCATGATGATACGTTCCATGGCCTTGCAGACCAGGCTCATCAGGCTAATAGGTCGATAGTTCCCGGGATCAGTGGTGGCTTCCCCTTTGTGGAGTGGGATAACTGTTGCTGTTCACCATTCAGTGGGCACAAAGCCTGATGCGAAGCTATTATTGAACATGGTGCTTAAGTGATGAGCCGGTTCGTTCTGATGTTCATGTAAAACGCAGCCCGGGATGTTGTCCAGTCCCATGGATGCTGTGTTTTTGGTTTTAGAGAGTGCAGCTTTTACCTGCGAAGTTATGATTACAGAGACTGTGCATTCTTCCTGTATAGATATGGGCCCTTTAGGGGGTGGGGTGGGGGGTAAAGTTAGCACTGAAGTTATCTGCCAGGATGTTGGCAATATCAGTTGGTTCTGTAATTTTTGTGCCATTGTGTTGTAACTCAGAGCAGATCTGGGTGTTGCCATTGAGATTCCCGAAATAGCTATAGAATGCATTGTGGTTGTCCTTAGAATTAGTGGCGATTTTGTTTTCATAGCTAGCTTTGGAGGATCTTATAAGGGATCTCTCCTTCTTACTGAGGCTGACCAGGGAGCTCCTCCACTCATGGGAGTTTACACTTTTTTGAAACAGTTTCTTCCTTCTGTTGTACAGTTTGTTTATGGCAGGGGACCACCAGATTGGCTTCTTTTTCTTGGAGGATAGCATCTTGGTTCTCTTTGGGATATCATGATCCATGTACTCATGTAAGTGCTTATAGAGTGCATTTGTGTAGGATTCAGCAGTTGTAACTGTACTGTCCATCTGCATGGGTGTCATGAAGTTCACCACTTCTGTCTTAAGAAGCATGAAGTTGGCTTTGGAGAAATTTTTTTACTGTGGTTTCCTTAATGGGGGGTGGGGGCTGGATGTGGATATCAAGGGTGATTAGCTTATGGTCGGATCGGACATACGAGGAGTTGACTTCAGGTGTGGAACACCGGTCACTCATGTTGGCAATGACTAGGTCTAGGATATTGTTGCCCCTGGTGGGGGTGTGGATAAGTTTATCCAGGGCATTGGAGTTTATGAATTCCAGAAAGCGTTGAGCTAAGGAGTTGGTACACGAGTAGTTTTCCCAGTTAATGGTGGCATAGTTAAAGTCATCCATTATTAGGGTGTTTGGTTGAACCCTAATATTTTCCAGTACATCAAGAAAAGAGGAGTGGGCATCCTGGGGCATGATGGGGATCTGTAGCAAGCTAAAATTTGGATTGCAGTTTTGCCCAGAGGTAGCTGCACTTGGATAACCTCGGATACATTATGCTGAGCAACTAGTCTGGAGGTGTGGATATCCTTAATGAATATGGACACACCTCCGCATTTGGTATTTCGGTCCAGGTTACATGGCCGAAAAGTGTGGTATGAGTTATAGCCTGGTAATGCAGGGGTGCTCTCTGGTGTCTTGAACCAGGTCTCAGTCACTGCAGAGATATCGATGTTCTCCATTTTAAGGAGTGCCTCAAGTGAGTGAAATTTGAGATTTAGACTTCTAGCATTGAGTAGCATTACCCTCAGTTTTTGCTTGCCTGTTCCTGTTACGGTGGTGAATTTATTTGAACCTTGCCTAAAAAAGGCACTTATAGGGGCAGCAAGAGCCTTAGCCAGTATCCAGAATCCCAGGGGCGACAGACACAGGCCATCTGTGGCAAAGCATCGTGGTCTGTCGACCATGTCATCCCAAGCAGACAGATACTGGATCCCCTTAGAATGACACCAGAAGCTTAGCCAATTGTTGAAGTCAATCATTTTGTCCTTTTACTGTGGTATAATTCTGGGCAATGGCAGAATGCTACTCAGGGCTAGGGTCACACCTGCCTGGGCTACAAGATCGGAGAGCTCTTCCCTTCTCTTTTCATATAGTCCAGAGAGGTACGTCTCAGGTCATTCACACCAACGTGAACAATGCCAGAGTCATATGTGTACTTGCTGTGGAGTGACCTGAGTGTCTGGGTTATGTGGCGGATCCTGGCACCTGACAGGCAGCTGACAGTAACCGTCTCCTTGTTTAGCCTGGTGAGTGGGACATCAGTGTGCCTAACTGTTGTTTGGTACGTTGTTTTGCCTTACTGGCTGTTATTGCGTGGCACACTGAGTCTGTGGGCTATGTGTCATTTCGGTTGTGTTGGGGGATGGAGGTTGCTTGTGTTTCTGCTTTGGAGGTCTCTGTTGTTTAGACATATTATTATTGAGAGCCTCCGCGAATGTTTTTGTGTTACTATGTGTGGATTTTGGTGGTGTAGATTTAGTGAGACTATGTGATGAGTGTAGTGTGGTGCAAATGTTTACCTTCTCCTCATGACTGTCAAGTTCAGTCTTGGTTGGAGAGAGCTTTACCTCCAGTTTGAGTTTATATCATTATGTCGAACTGTGATAAATTTGAATACCAAAACAATGAACTGCAAACTCCGAAACGGAATAACGCCGAAAACTCAAAACTCTGAATGGTTATAGTTGGCCCAAGCATATATATGCATGAAATATCCACTGTGGTTGATCTCGTTGTTGGTATATTTAGTAATAGTGTTAGGTGTTACTTTGTTGGTATGTTATCATATGGTTGTGAAGCTGGCCGACTGTTGCTTTTCGGAGTTTTGTTTTTCGTAGTTTTGGGTTTTCAGAGTTTTTACGTTTCGGAGTTTTCAGTTCGATGTTTTGGTATTCGGACTTATTGCAGTTCGATGATCTGATACAGACCCTAATTAACAAACCTGATTCTCTAATCCTAGTACTTATTATTTGTTTACTTATTTGATTAATTTGGCATTTGTTTTCCGGGAAAGTCCAACTGGGCATGAATCCCATTACAGATGTCTCTATCAGATGGCAGTTGCATTTTCAGTACACATGCTAAATTATTTCAGCATAATTCACCATACCACATGCTAGAGTGACAATGCTATACATTCATACACGAAAATACTGAAGTATTACTGGAAACAAAAGTAAGTAAATATTGCGTTCCTGCTATGCAATCTTGCCTGACTATAAAAAAAAATGCAAACAATTTCAGTGTACTTTGTTTTTCTAATGAAAAAATAGTTTTGTAACTTTGTGATTTATAGAGCGCACACTTCAAACATGACTGTAATATGACATAGTATATCATTATCCTTTTTTGATCAAGCTGAATAAAGATCGGCATTCGCAAACTGACTATCATACTAATCTTCAGCAGTTTGTCTTTCATTTCAAGGCATATAAATGCAGTAAAATGTGCAAACGGAGTTTGCTATGCAGACTTATTTTTTACTGAACTCCAGCCAAAAAAGGGTCTATTGATAAAACATGTTTTATTTGTTTAACATTTATTTATTGGTTTAGTAGACTGATCTTGTGACACTTTTCAACCGTGACCTAGGCTAAAAGTTAAAACATATAAATAAAATGAAAAACAAGTATAATATAGGTAGAGTTATGAACTTTTAGGAGATAAATACATAGTGGAAACAATATTGATTTAACAGGATGAATAGATATTCAGTAGCTCAATATTTATAAAATTAAATTTAACAATTGGTGAGAAATGAGATATATAAATAAAGGGAAAGTGTATACTTACATTCAAGTTACAAATAGCATATTGATAAACAGCTAGGTTATATAGAGCCATGTGCACAGATCTAGAGGGCTGAAGAGGCTGTGTTATTGGGGTTATCAAATCAGTAACACTGTATTGTCTCAAATCAGTGAATTGTTAGAAGCACGGGGCTGATTTCTTTAGTTAGTGCAAGTTTATGGAAATTCCTTTCTGTGCATTTGAGTAGTATATTAAGAGAGATGGTATTACCATCTGTGCTGCATAAAGGGAAATAATTATAGGCAAAAAACAGAATATGAGTGGGGGGGTGGGGGTTCAGATGATTAGGTGCAGTTCTTTATATATGGTGATAGCAAACAGCAGGCCTGCATTGAGGCTGACAGGTGGAGTGGTGTTAGAGAAGAACAGGTTGCATTAGTGTGCTGGAGTGTGCAGTATTAATTAACTGGCAGATACTGATGAGAGTTTTGAAGCAGACTACTATTTTTGGAATTAGTGAGGTCAATACAAGGTAGATAGTACTCCAAATCAGGTATGGGAATAACGTCAGGAGTAAGAAGATGGTGAAATATTTAATTATTAGAGTCTTTCATAGAAGTAATGAAGTCAGACTGTGCATTGAAGGTCACATTAGCTTAAAGTGATAATCCCAGATATTTATAGGAATTTGCATGTTCTCTATGGTGTTAGTGGGTCAGTGAGAGCTAAAGAGACAATTAATTAGTCTTTGCTATTATGATCTGGTTTTCGAGTGTGATCTTCGAACTGGTGATGAACACGTCATGGTGCTACCTTTTGATTGTGCTGGATTGATGTACATCATTTTTTTATTTGATTTACAGGCTTAAACTTTGGTTATTTCATTAGGTACAGCCACACAAGATTTGTATTATATATGTGGCTGTTGACTGGACAGGATCCATGGTTTTAGTATTGGCTGGTTACCCTTTACACTGATTATCATATTTTTTCTCTATTGGGGATTTGCGATGAATTTGCAGTTCTTCTGGCTGAACAGTCTCCTTTAGGATGCTGTCTGTCAGCAGAGAGGTCTTGTGTCTCGGGCTGCCTAGATATGAGCAGCTCCGTATTGGCTTATTCCTCCATATAAGAGTATAGACCTCTGTTAACAGAGATCTGTTAACCAATAGGGAAGTAATGCCAGTGTTTGCATAGACTTTGTCTCATATCTTTATTGTTTAACTTGAATTTTTTTGGTTGTTTTATTTTACTGGATTTATATGATTTGCTTTTATTATCCACTTTATGAGTTAGTGCCATGCGGGTGGACAGAATGAATTGTGATCTGCTTTTTGAGTGTGATGTGCCTTTTCAATTTTAGAATTGGTGACAAACATTTTCATGGTGCATGATTAACATTGCTCTTACTTGATTTATGGGCGCATGCCTTGGCTTTTATTTTAGGAATTATATGTGTGGTTGTTGATTGGACAGGATTCATGGTTTTACTTTACCATTGGCTGGTTATGCTTTATACTGATTAACATAAATATATATTTTTTTTCTGTTTTGCGGACCTGCGCTGATTTCACAGTTTTACTGGCTGAATAGTTACTATTATGATGGTGCCTGTCAGTAGAGTGTTAAGGATTTGATATTTAGAATTTTTAACCCAGGGACTGGTTGTTTGTCAAATATAGGTCTTTTACGTATTTCCAAGTTTAATTGTATGTATGAACATTTGTTACTATTGGCTGCTTAGTTATTACTAGGTTGTTATTGGTAGTTGGTGTATAGAAATTGCAGTTATTGGTTTGTTTACTCATATCTGAAGAAGGACCATTTTAGTCTGAAAGCGCTTATCTGTGTCTAATTTACCATTGCCATTAAAGGATTTTACCCTCAATGTGGTGGCTGCACGGAGTATTTGTTTTGTTTATATATATATATATCTATATATATCTATATATATCTATATATATATATATATATATATATATATATATATATATATATGTATATATAAATGGGTCTACATCATATGAGCAAATCACACAAATTGTGAACACTCATAATATATTCTATTGTGGGGGGCTGTGCCCCCCCAGCCACCACTGGCTAAATATATATTCCAACTCTGAGATCGCATTACAGTGAGGAAAGGGCAAATATCAGAAAAAGCACTTTGAGGTCCTGTACGTTCGATATTATGAGCATTTGCAGTTTGTGCAATTTGCGCATATGATACAGACTATATATATCTATATATATATATATATATATGTGTGTGTGTGTGTGTGTGTGTGTGTGTGTGTGTATGGGTCCACTACAGATGATTAGATGGCTGAACTTTTTAAAGTTCAACTTTCATATGGCCAAAACCATATGATCGAACTTTTAAAAGTTCGTACAATCTGAATGGAGATCTCCATACAGCGTGGAATGGGAAGATTTCCCTTTTCCTCTCTGTAGTGCGATCTCAGAGTTGGCATATTTAAATAGCAGGGTGTGTGGGGGGTCCATTCAGGGCAATTTTTTTTATTTTCCCTTTTTTATCAGGTGCTCGAACTTTTAAAAGTTCAATCATATGGTCTCGGCCATCTGTAGTAGACCCGTACACACACACACACACACACACACACACACACACACACACACACATATATATATATATATATATATATATATATATATATATATATATAGGGTCCCTATTATATTACACAGTTTTGTTGAACGTCATTACACCCCGGAAGTAAGGAACAGCATTTTTTTTCCTAGGGAAAAAAAATCACTAGGCCATTTTCGGGACTTGGCTATTTCCTCCACTGTGATGCAATCTCAGAGTTGTTATATTTAAGTAGGGGGGATGTGGGGGGCACAGCCCACCACTTTATTTATTTATTTATTTATTATTTATTTATTTATTTTTAACGGATTAGCTATTTTATTCCCTGCGAAAAAATTTGCTGACCTGTGTGTTTGACATTTTGGGTTTTTGGGAATTGTGGGTCGATTATATAGTATTCGCAATTCAGGGCATTGGCTAATATAATATAGACCCTATATATATATATATATATATATATATATATATATATATATATGGGTCCACTACATATGACCGAAAGTTCATATAACCGAAGCCCATTTGACTGAGACCATAATACCGAAAGTTCATTTTACCGAAAGCCCATATGACCGAAAACTCATTTGACTGAAAACCAGCACAGGCAGAGAAGAAAAACGGATATTCAAGTTGTCTGGAACAGAATTGGATTTCTTTACCTGAGTTGAAATAGAGGTGATTCAAGAAAATTAAAACAGTTGTATTTATTTATTAAAATAATGCTTGTGTTTGCTTTGAGTAATCCAAAGGAACAGGAATAGAAATATTAGCTAAGCAAATTTCAGTAAGCATTATTATGTGTAAAGAATATAGTGAAAGGAGAAATTATTATAAAGAGGAATGTATTAATTACTTAGGCAGGAGGGACTAATGTTATAGGTAAGGGTCAAGTGATTTAATAATATGAGAGTTGGTAGATTTTAATGTATTTGTTGAGGTAGTTTGGGTTGATTTGCATTGCACAGGGAGAAGATGGAGATGTTTTATTTACATATAAGTTGCATAAAGTAGGAGGTAGTTGGAGGATGTGGTAGGATAATGGCGTGGAGTGTGCTGTAACTAGCTATTCTGAAAAAAAATCAGCAGTATATTTTTCAGCAGTTGCAGAAGGAGACAGTCAACACTACCTTGACCTTACAAAAGTGCTGCAACACAAAGTACTTATGGAGAAACTGTGTAGACTAATAGGACACAGAGTTACAAGTTTAGCCTAACAAACCATAGAAGTCAGAAACAAAGTGTACATACAAACTAATACTACAAAATGGTTGTAAGGTAGGGAAGTGCACTGGGAGGCTGGTGCACTTACAGGATGAAGAAGGGTCAGATA
Source organism: Protopterus annectens (assembly GCF_019279795.1). Taxonomy (NCBI): domain Eukaryota; kingdom Metazoa; phylum Chordata; order Ceratodontiformes; family Protopteridae; genus Protopterus; species Protopterus annectens. Next base: position 867,266,954 of record NC_056729.1, read on the forward strand.
GAGCCAATGAGGAAAATACAGGAGCTGGGGTGTTGTTTGGAACGGCAGTTACCACCAGGCAGAATAATGACAAGGACACATAAAGAAAGTAGGAGTAAGAGGGAATTTGTGGAGGAAATGCAATCTAAGAGAGAAAGCATAGAGGCGCAGGGCTGCTAAACCTGTGCAAGTGTTACCAGAGTCCAGTCTGCACACAGGAAAAAAACGGTGGTTAATAAAAATAATCTACATAAGTAAACAATGAGCAAGTGAAAAGAGCTTCATTCGTTATGTGTTTGTTACTGTTTTCCATGCCCAATACAGTACAGTGGTACAGAGATATTGCTGATTTTCAGTGCCATAATGCTGAATGGAAGACCACAACATAATGACCCAGAAAGCTAAATTACATCATGGGGGAGAGACCCAAAGCATTCAAAAAACTCCAAATTCAAAGTAAAAATGGAAGAATTTTTCTTTAGAATGTCTTTAGATAAAGAACAAATATGTTGCAAAGCTAAGCTGTAACTCTGCTATCTTTTCCAGGAGCTTCTCTATTTTTTCATGTGTGAAGATTTTAATTAGATGGTTTATAAAGAAGTGCAATCCATACTACTGCCCAGAAGTGATAGAGGCATAGATGTCCAATTTAAGTTTGATGCATGTGGGCATACAGCTATTTATGTTTAAATGGTTGCTGTCATCCTCCAGGAAAAAAGTTACTTCTTCATCTTTGACTTAATGAACTGCAAACCACACTACTGTCAAGAAGTGATGCAGGCCATAGATGCCCAATTTAAGTTTGCTGCATGTGAGTAAACAACTATTTATGGTTAAGTACTTGCCTCCATCATCCAGGTAAAAAAAATACTTATTCATCTTTTAAATGAAACTATCCTGCTGTTAGGTCAGACTGTTGTTCCTGTTTCAGCTTCTGTTGTGATTGAAATGCCCTGAAATGCTGAGCCATGATTTTTTCTAGCAGTTTGGCTGACAGAAATGCAAAGTAAAATCAGAAAAAGATCCACAGAATTCATGTAAAGAGGACTATTTTCATTTCAACTGTCAGATATGATCAGCCCATCAAAAAATATCCTTCACCGGAAATCAATTATTGCTCCTGTGCTCTGTAATCCTAAAACTGGCTGTGGCTACCAACTAATATGGCAGCATGACAGATTGCAAGTCCTAAAGAAAAGCTTTCAGCCCCACACTTTAAAAACATAAATTACCTTTTCATTTATATACTGATTATATTGATTTTTATCTTCTCCTTCGAGGATTTTTGGCTTGTTAGTAATAGATGATAGGGACTTCCTTTATACTCTCATGTTGCCGGCTGCTAGGTGGTTTTACTTGCAATAAAGCTTTACCTGTTTATTTAGGTTAATTTGACTCCAAAACCTGCCTCTCCACTCAGCTCAGCTGGGTCCTGGGCATCAATTATGGATTTAGACTTTACCATCACACCACCCCCAAGTAATCTCTAATCCTACATTACGTCAAATAGAAGGTAGCTATGTAGCATAAGCATTATGTTTTAATTACTTCATGTCCAATTATTCAACTAATATGAAGAAAATACTTAAAACGGAAGTGTATCTCTACAGATAACCTAGTAGCTGCCCCAAGACATGAAGACGTTTTAAAGGATCAAGTGCACATTTCAACAAAAAATTATCAGGGTTAACACCTAGTTTTTCTGTTCTTCCCCAGTTAAGTGCAACTTGGGGTTAGTTTACAAGGGAGTACAAGGGCAATGTCACCCTGAACAAGCACCCTTGGAGAAAAAAATTGTTTAACCCAAATCAATTTAACAGAAATGAGTGCTTGATCTTGTAAAATGTGCTGAAACATAGTGAAACTTAACAAGGTGACATTTATTTTCCTAATACTTGCAACAGTAACACTAAATGTTGAAACAATAATATACAATTACTTTTTTGATATTGCCAAGGATAGGGTCTACTTCAATGCAGGCTGTACAGAAAACCATATTGACAAATCCATTATGGAGAATATTCTTATTTAATATTCTAACAGAATGCTTGTTATTCCATTTCGACTAACAATAATAGCTAACAACATCAACTAACAATAACAACTAACAGTATCAGTTAACAATAACAACTAACAACATCGACTGACAATAAAGTGCAGCTGCAGAATAATGAGGCTGTAGATGAGTAACTAACACTGGAATGTACACAGGTCATCAAAGATCCTACAGAGCTAGATAAAAACAACTTATGCAAAGGAAGCTCACTTTAGATTTTATCAATGACTCCAGTGAACTTAATAGCCTCTGGTATACTTGCCACTTACCAAAACTCAGCAAAGTCAGTGTCCAGAAAGGGATCCGAATGCTCCAACACACTTAGAACCAAAAGTATTAGACACCAATAGGACCACAAAAATTTAAACCAATGCTGAAAGTGTATTAGTCACTTGAAACTCCAAATAATAATAATAAAATAAAATGTTTAACTTTATCACAGCGTTTTTCGTTCAGTGTGGAACTTCATCAGATTACTTAACACAGTAATCCCATCATGCCTTATAAATCCTTTACAAAAACTAATTAGCCAATAGCCAACCCCAAATTATTAACATTCAGAAAACTAATACAATAAAGACTATATCCCTTCTAAGTGGTTATTAGGATCCTCTTCATGAGGTACTTTTGTGGCATCTCCAGCTGTTGCAGGTGTCTAGTGAGGTACATGCCAAATGGGGCATTATACTCTATGACTGGTCTAATGAGGGAAGTGTAGAGACAAATGATGACCTTTTTCTTCCTGGATGCAAAACCCTTGGTAATGAGATGTGCCACATAGAAGGACTTTTTGACCACAGTGGCAATATGGTGGTCAAAGGAGAGGTTGCTGTAAACCTGTCCCCAGATCTTTTATAATGCCTTCAGTGTTCAGTGGGCTCCCATAGATGTGGTAATTAGTGGGAAGTGAGTTTTTCCCAAAAGGGGTGACAGCACATTTTTTGGCATTAAGCTTAAGGCCATGGTTTTAACACCAGTCATTGGTCTCAGTAAGGCCTTTCTGTTGGATGTCTGCATCACTTGGGGAGTTAATAATGGCTCCCAGCTTGCAGTCATCTGCAAATTTAGTCAGCCAGAGTCCCTCCATGTTGGCCTGGACTTCTGAGAAGTAGATGCCGAACAGGAGAGGACCCAGGACCGATCCCTGTGGGACTCCACTTGTGACTGGTCAGCAGTCCACTACTTTCATACTGTGGGTTCTATCGGTGAGCCAGTTTGCAGTCCACCTAAGGATATATGGGTTGATGCTTAGTTTGCTGAGTTTATCAATAATTCCTGAGTAAGGAATGGTATGAAAGGCCTTGGCCAGATTGAGGTAGGCTGTATGAACTGCCTTACCTTCATCCACTGCTCTGGTGACTGACTCAAAGAAGTCAACCAGGTTGAGCAGGCAATATCTACCTTTCACAAAACCAAATTGCATGGGATCTAGAGTTTGTAGATTCACTATATCCTTGTTAATTAGGTCCATGATGATGCGCTCCATAGCCTTACATATCAGACTTGTCAGACTAATGGGGCAATAATTTCCAGGGTCTGTAGTGGCTCCTCCTTTATGGAGAAGGATGACTGTACACTGTGCTATTTGGGAGGGACAAAGCCTGAGGTGAGGCTGTGAGGGAACAGAGCACACAGATGTGGTGCCAGGTCACTTTGTAATTCATGTAGAACACAGACGGGATATTGTCAGGTCCCATGGAATCTATATTCTTGGCTTTAGACAATGCAGCTTTAACCTGATAAAAGGTAAAACAACCTAAGTCATATCTCTCAACCTCTTAGTGTAAGAAATCTAGACAAAACCAAAATTAGCAGAGGGAAAAAGGCTCAAAATCAAGGACAACTTTTATCTACTGCTCTTCGCAGCTTTGAAAATCACTAAACTAACATGTTTTACATTAGTGTACATTTCTTGAAAGATATGAAGTCCAAAACTCAAATGAATTCTATTATTTAGTGAATTCAGTCCTCAGATGGAATTGTAAGAAAAACACAAAGTTTATGAGGAAAAGATTAACAATATGAAGCAAAAATGTGAACGAGAATCTGGACTGTTGAGATGTATCTCCTCAGTGTTAGCACCTTAATCTGCTTTGATTTTAAGTATGCAATATGCAAGACATGTTTTGCAATATGCAAGATATTTTAAGCATAAACAAGAACCTGCATATTAATATAATTTCAAAAACAGTAAGGACATGTATGTCTGTCAGTAAAACTGGAAGAAAATACTCCATTCTGATGGAGTACTGGGATAAAGCTCTACATGACAGCCAGGTGACCTGAGTCTGATTAACATCGCAGGAGTCCACCAACAAGCTGGCATGGAGAAAGGGAAGTGTGGTATGTGGCTTAGCTGACACAGTGCAGAGGTGATGGGACTGCTTGGAAGGAAGTACTGACTTAGGGGTTGAGGGGACTGTCTGGAGGAGTTGTCTCTTTGAAAAAATGAGTGACAAACCACCGGGCATGCACAGAGGGGATAAGGCTTAAAGCATTCTCTATTTTCTTCCTATAGGATGACGGCCATGCTGCCATTCTGTCTGACTCCAGCCCACAAGGACTGAGACATATGGTCAGTAGGATGGGCAGGAGGGACTTAAGTCATACAAAGACAGCAGACAGGATCTTGATAGTGTCCCGCAATTCTGTAATGAAAACATACATATTGTAAAACACAGACACTCTCCTTTGTTGTCTTCCGTGTATTAGAGTTTTTACAAACAGTGCTGCAGGTATAAAAATGAATTGAAGAGTTTTGTTTTATTCTCTGCATTTTTCAGAAATCTGTAAAAAAAAAGAAAGTAATTGCCACACGTGTACTTAGTGGAAATACCTATAGTATTTCACAGCTGATTTTTTTAGAAGGTTTTTGAACCTAGAGGAAGGGGTAATACAGGATTACCGCTAAAGATATAATGGGAAAAAAGACACAAAAATAATATTGGATGTAACAGTTAAGGCTAATTGTAGCACTAAAAAATACCAGGATGCTGATATTTCATTGAACACATTAACATCCCCAGTACTTAAGGGTTTTACTTAGGTAGACCTTGTGATTTTAGGATTTATGTCTAAAATTCTAAAATCTCAGGACTACTCAAATATTTCTCAACTGTATCTCCTCACAAGGAATGTTCCTCATTTTGAGACTTAGACGTTCCCTGGGGTCTATATTATGGCATCAAAAAAGCTGTTAATCAAATGGCTTTATAATCGAAAATTCCGGTAATAGATAATAGAAGTGTGTTTTGTGAGATCACGGTATAGTGAAGATCAGAAAATTTGCCCTTTCCTCACTGTAGTGCAATCTTGGAGCTGGTATACACCCCCCCCCCCCACAAAAGAGAGTTCTATTACCGGCATTTTTGATTATGAAGCCATTTGTTTAATGGCTTTGTCAATGTTATAATATAGACCGGTTCCTTGTTCCATGCTGTTACACACTGAAAAGGTTTGCCACATATTAACTATTATATATCCATGACTGTAAAAAATATTGAATCACTGACACTGTATTGGGCAGGGGCCAAGTCATTCTATTCTTCCCCAGCAGAATGTTTGTGGTCGCAGGGTCTCTTGGTGCCAATGTCATCATGCATGCCACTGCATGTTGATAACACTGCAGGATATACTGGTGGTGAGTGATGACATCAGCATAAGATTAAAAAAAATGAAATAGGGATTCAAAGGGGCCACTAAGGAATTCATGGCACCCTATTATTTTGAGCCAAGAAATTGTAAATACTGAGCAATTCAGTATGGTTGAGAGGTATGTTTTAAGAAAGCTTACAGGTTTACTCTTAACAATGAGCATTATTTTTCTTGTTGTTAACCAGATTGTCATCTGTTCAGGATGTGCATATAAACAGTTGTTACTTGTGGCTAAATCTTCATGTAAAGATGTTAATACTTTTAGCCAAAAGTTAGGTTTGAATTTAGGAGGTTTTCTTAATTTTAAGTTTCTCTGGGTATTACTTCAACCCATTTCATATCCTGCATATTTGAGTTTCTTATTCATTCTTTTACTTCTTCTGTCAGTTTAGCATCTTTGTTAATGTTCCACAGGATCTTCATAGATATTTCTCCAACATGTGTCTATTTCTTCATTTTCTGGTGGTATTTCAATTCATTTTGCATTGTTTCCCAATTCTATATAAAATGTTTGGGTCATCAAGGTTTTTCTGCCCGTGCTGATATCTTTAGTTTATTATTTGCAATAGTATACGATAGATCCTGATCTGTTCTGATTTTGCACTTTGCTTTTATCATGTCTATCTTTCTGAGTATTTCTGTTGATCTGTTCCCTCTTCTGTACTCTTCTAATAGTGACACTTCTTGTCTTAATTGCTTTATAGTTTTCTTTATTTGATATAGGCATGATGGCATTTGATTTCTCCCCTTCCTTTACTGCCCTGAGTCTTTGTGTTAAGATTTTATCTGTTATTAATTTAATTGCACAGTAATATATCCTAGTTACTTCTGTTATATTACATGAATTTCTACGAACTGTCCTTATTACTATGTCCATTTGTTTTATCAAATGTCTAACATTTTGGGTCTTATTGACTTTCTGTAGTTTATTTATTTCATTGATCTTAATATAGCTATCGATCTCTATCAAATCAAGGAGCTCTTCCCTTAGATCATTTTCCTCTAAACTGAGGGCACATTCTTTGTTCACCATTTCCTCTGAGCATTCTACAAAAAATTCCAGAGCATCTTCCTGTGCCATATTCTCTTCAGTTTTATCCTGTGTCATCCATTGCTCTTTCATATGAGAACTCGATGACCTATCACTCCACAACATTGACTGTGTCAGAGTTGCCACAGATTCCTGTTCCTTCCCTTGCTGTGCAACTCCTTCTGAACCTTTATACTGGTTTCACTCTGAAAGCTCCAAAGTATCTTCATATGGCAATTGATCAGATGTTTCCTGCTCTGCTGGTTTCTCCTTAATTTGGGGATTCATTATTCTATATTGCTGTGGTGTCATCGGAGTTATATTTTCTACACTAAATCCTTCACTTTTCAGGTAATCTTTAATCTCAGTTTCTATTTCTTTAACTTCTCCATTACTTATCCTCTTTTCTACTTTCCCCCTTTGTCTTCTTATTTTTGTTTTGTAAAATTGTCCATATCAGGATACTTTGTCTGTATTTCTCTTCAAATATCTTTGGTGCCAGTCTTTTTGTATTGATTAGTTTTGCTTTCTCTTTTGTATAAATATTGCACCATATTAAATCTCTTTTTCTTTCCCGTGTCCATATTTCTTCTTCAGATGTCTCCTGCTCCTCTTCTTTTCTTTACTTGGAGGATTCATTTTTCCATCATGCTCTGATATTTATTTATTTTTATTTTATTTAACATTCGTTTACCGTGAAAGTCTGACTTGGAACAAGCAAATTTTCAGCAGAGGCCCAGGGAGAAATACTGCAGATGCATGTCTTTGTAACATGGGAGAAAACTAGAGCACCCAGAGGAAACCCACACAAATGCAGGGAGGACATGAAGACTCCTCACATAAGTCATCAAAGCCAAGAATCGAACCAGATAACTTTTGCTGTGCGGCGACAATGTTAACTGCTGCACCACTGCCCTGTCCAGCCTGTGTTAAATTTTCTACACTAAATCCTTCACTTCACAGGTATTCCATAACTTCTGCTTTACTAATTTTCTCTTCTATGTTCCTGCTTTGTGATCCTATTTTTTGTACTGTGAAATTTTCCATATTTGGATGCTTTTGTCTGTATTACTCTTCAAATATCTATGGGGTTGTTTTTTTCTATTGATTAATTTGGCTTTCTCCTTTGCACAAATATAGCACCATATGAGATCTCTCTTTTTTTTCTCATGTCCATATTTCTTTTTTTAGGTGTTCAAAAATCCCAAGATTTCATTCTTTATCTTTTTGCACTTCCTCATTCACTTCTTTTTCCAACAGTACAAGTTTTTTTGGCCTATATAATGTTTTTCTTGAATCTGTTGCATTAATGAATACAAATTTGGATATGAGGATTTTGACAGATTTTCATTGCAAGTATTTTTCTTTCTTATAATTTCTCAACTAATATTTTTGTATATCTTCTATCCAGAAATTCTGGGCTTCTTTCATAATAGTAACGATACATAATGTCTTTCTTACTCTCAACAGTCCACTCTGTTATCTTTATGGTTCTTTTTGGCCTATCAGTTTTTGAGATTTTTGTGGACTACTACTTCCTTCTACAAGAGGAAGACCATCTTCCCCCTGAGCCTAGTCTAACCATTGTATGAACTTAGCCATCTGCTTAAATTGATAAAAAGTGGTACACTAAAAATTAACCAAAGATCTAGACGTACATAATAGGCTAATATGACCTCATCATGCCATCACTCTGACTGTGTGATAGTAGTGCAACAGATAGCAATGTTCTGAACTATATTTCCTCCTTTTGTCATAGAGTATAGCATAGAAATGACATTTTTTTCTTGAAAGTTTTTAAATTATTTCATCAGAAGTTACTGTTAGATTAAACTGTACACTGGTTCAACACGTGTATTCTGCTACAGAATCCTCAAATGAGTCTGTTGTAAGTCTTGACATATGAAAGCAGCAAAGAATTTCCTAGGGAACAAATTTGAATCAAATATTTAAAGGAAGGACACTTTTAGTAACTCAAGTTTACATTTTAAAAGCAATCATTCTGTCCAAACTAAGCATAATGCAATAAAAGATCAATTTGTTTGATTGTCTGTTGTGGTATCAGTTGAAGTGACCTATCCAGGATGGTGTGAAATGAACAGCCCTTAGGATTAGAAGTTTTGAAATTAAAGAAAAATGTCTTAGGATAAATCATATCCAAGTATTATGGTCAATAAAATCAATTCTTATCCAATGTTTTTATATTATCACTAATTTGTAATAATTATTTAAAATGCAAATGTTTTTGTTTTGCTTTTAAAGATTGCATAACCTCTTGTTCTTAAAATGTTTTGTGATAACTTGGAGCTTTTCTCCCCAGACCTCCACTGAAAATGGGCTTCTACCCAGTCGGACTTTCCCATTAATCAAATGCCAATAAATAAATAAAATAAAATAAATAAATAAATATCAATATCTCAATATATCACTATAGCTATAGCTATGTCTATCTATCTCTCTCCGGCTATGTAGACGATATAGATATAGAAATAGATATAGATATATAATTGCTAACCATTTTCCTCCATTTTGCTAATATCCCAAGTTTTAGACACATGTCAAAGAAAATAATTAGCAAAGCAATGGGTATAAAGTTCTCTTTAGATAATAATAATAGTATTCAAATATTATTAACCGGCCTTGGTAGATTCTCTTACTGCCAGATAGTATACAAAGTTAAGGTAGGGAATAAACCATGCTTCATTTATAAGAGTTGTTACAAACTGAAATATATACTCAACCATAATAGGGACTTACATAAGCCAAAAAGATATTGGGTATTTCTCAAAAATGTTGTTTGATGCCACTTCCTTGGATAATCAGAAAATATCTGCTATTAGAGAATTTATAGACAAGGTTCTTATGTACAACTATGCATTTTTTGAGGGTGAGTTCTTTCACCACATGAAGGGAGTAGCCATAGGTGCAAAGTGCACCCCTGTTTTTGCAAACATTGTACTAACAGTATGGGAAAGGAAATTTGTCATTAACACCCCAAATTTTGAAAAAAAATAATTGCCATACTATAGATTTTTGGATGCTGCATTATGGCATTATGGAAGAGACAGAAGAAAGAATTTGTTGATTACTTTGAAAATAGTACTGAGAATTTGCATTTTACCTATCAAACATCTAGGGAAACTATTCATTTCCTGGATGTTACTATATACAAGGATATGGTCAATGAGAGGTATTGTTCTACCATTTTTAGAAAAGACACATTTTCCAACTTGTATTTGCATTACAGAAGTTGTCGCCTAAGATTTCAAAAAAGATTAAGATTTAAAAATTAAAAATATTCACACTCTAATCTCAACTGCCAAAAGAGGTCTTGTTTCTCTAACTTGGAGCAACAAGAACTCTTTTGGCAGTTGAGATTAGATTCCAGTAGGGACCCAGGTCTTACCAAAACAATATCCCTTACTTGTATACTGAAACTAAAAAACTTGGGAAGATAGATTAGAACTATAACCTTTTTTTTATTAGAGTGTGAATTTTTAAATTTTTAAATCTTAAACATCAAAAGTATTGTATGGATTTTCATAGTTTAACATTTAATTATGTGTGTATAAACAGTCTTAAGTTTATATATTAGTGAATATAAAACCTTTATACATTTATAATTTAAGTAATGTTGCTTCTATTGGTTAAAACATTTTATTAGTACTTTACACTATCAGCTAAAGTTTTTAAAAAAGTTTTTTTTAAATACTTTTTTTCTTTACAGTTTGATAGATTGATTGATTAATTAATTACTTAACTAATTAACTGACTTGTATTTATTGAGTGGTTTTGGTGTATGTTTTTTTGTCTGAGGAAGTCTGGGTATTATCCCAAATGAAAAGCGCTTCACATTAAACTTTGAGTGCTTTGAGTGCATCCTACTGTTTTCCTTTGGATTCGTTGTTTTTCGTGGTTTTTCTTTAGTTCAAGTATTGTAAAAGGACAGATGGTCCACTTGTCCAGACTAATAACAGGTAATGGCCATTTTGAGGTAGAAATTAAACTGATAGGGATGTTCTTGGAGAGGGACTATCCACAGGACCTCTTGGACAATTTAAAGATCTTATTCTCCGAGGAAGGGGTAATTGATACACCCTTGTCTTGGGTAGCTACTTAGATTTTACAAGCCCTCCAGTAATTTCAAACAATGATAAAACTAAATCACAGACAGGAGCATGAGTCATCCCGTATAATGGGGATGAAACAAAATTTGTTTTAACCAATTGGGATTTGGTTTTTACTGATGAATTGAAGGGCCTGATTGGTAAAACCCAATTATTTGCATACAGTAGGGGAAGAAACATTAAGGAACTTTTAGAAATGGGAAGCACTGCCATGAGTGACTATTATAGGTTAAAAATGTATAAATGTGGCACATGTTCTGTTTGTAGATATGTTAATGAAGGACCCCATGTGGTGGTTCAGACTTTTTTTTATTTTTATTTTATTTTATTTTATATTTGTTAACCGGGCTAGTCTAGCTGGATATATTTCCATTTTCAGTAGAGGCCCAGGGAGAAAAGCTGCAACAAGATAGAAAAATTAAAAATATCGTTATATGGTAAATGAAAGGATTAATAAAAAAAATACAACAAGTAATTATTACATACTAAAGATATTTACACTTGAAAAAAGCAACAGTAAAAATATTTACACTTAAAAAAGCAACAATAAAAATGTAGCACAGTAAGATTCATATGGAATTTTTCACCTCAAGTAGAAAGATTTCAGCAGTATGTTGATTAGAGTTTAAACAGTACCAGCCTTGCTTACATGAATAAGTATTAAAATGTTTGGAAGTTTGTTTGGAAGAGGAAGAAACAGTGGTGGAAGAGGGTGGTTAGTCAGGGTTACTACAAGGGCATAACCCGTGCATTTTGAGGTGTTTTTTGAGTTTTGTTTAAAGAGAGGCAAGGATGTGATTAGTGTTAGTTCATTGGGTAGCAGGTTCCAGTTTTTTCCTGCTACGTTAGTAAACAGAGAGTCACCAGCCATGTTGTTAGACTTGATTATACTAGCGAGGAGTTTGCTAGAAGAACATAGGGAATTCAGATTTTTATAGGGGATTAAGAGATTGGAGAGTATAGGGGTGGTGTTGGGTTGGTAAAATATCTTGTGGGCAATCGTGAGTTGGGAGATTATCAGATGGTTTTTGAATTCAAGCCAGTCTAGTTGCCAAAGATTCAGACAGTGGCGGGTTCTAAAGGGATTGCCAGTGGCAAATCTGGCGATGTTATTGTAGGAAGTTGCTAGTTTGTTAAGGTTATTTTTCTTTAGGTTGGTATAAATAGGTGAGGCGTACAGAACAGTAGAGATTAGATTGGAGTGAGCAATCTTGGTTCTGGCTGCTGGGGTTAGGAAAGGTTTTATTCTATATAAGGAATCTATTTTTCCGTTGACTGTTTTAATGGTGTTATTTATATGGTAATCAAATGTAAGGTTATTGTCAATGGTTATTCCTAACAGTTTAGTGGTAGAGTCAGGGAATATAATAGTGCCATTATTTGAAGAGATTGAGAAATCTATGGGGGAGGACTTGTTAGTGGGGGTAAAGAGAAGGAGTTTGTTTTTTTTGGCATTAAGGAGGCAGCATTTTGTAAACCATGTTTCTACAGTGTTAAACACATTTTGAGTAAGAGAATATAGTTCTGATGGAGAGTATGCTGAGCATATTAGTATAGAATCATCTGCATATTGAATGCAGGTGGCTTGAGGAATTACTACATGGAGGTCATTGATAAATAATGAGAAAAGAAGTGGTCCAAGAATAAACCCCTGAGGGACTCCGATGGTGACTGGCAGAAAGGATGAAATTTGATTTTCCCAGAGAACTGCCTGTTGCCTGTTGCTGATGTAGGATCTGAACCATTTAACAGCCTGAGAGTCAAAGGAAAGGGATTCAAGAATATTGATTAAGAGGGTGTGGTTTACCATGTCGAAAGCTTTTGAGAGGTCAATAAAGAGTGCAGATGAGAGGATGTTTTTATTACGGTTTCTATTGATGGTATCTGTAAAGGATAAAAGGGCAGTAGTGGTACTATATGATGGCCTAAAGCCATGTTGGCAGTTTGCTATTATGTTATGTTGAGAGAGATGATGTAAAAGTTGTTAGTGAATGCATTTTTCCATAACTTTTGCTAAGGGTGATAAGAGAGCTATTGGCCGATAGTTAGAGTAGTCATTTGAGTACCCACCTTTATGTAGGGGGATAATGTGGGAGATTTTCCAAATATCTGGAATGGTTCCCTCTTTGATTGTCCTATTTATAAGGATGGATATAGGGTGACAATTATTTTGGCTGCTTTTTGGAGATATTGTGATGGTAGCTGGTCAGCAGAAGGAGTACATGGCTTGAGTTTTTGAAGGAATTTATAGATGAGAGTAATATAGATGGGTTGTAGTTTGAATGTAGGTGGAGAGCCTGGTGTGGTGGTGGGAAGGCTTGAGTTATTTGGAATATGTTGACTAGCTAGAGATTGTATGGTGTCAGTGAAGAAAGAATTAAAGGTATTGGCAGTTTGATGGGGGGTATTTGGATCTGCATCAAGTGGGGTGGGTGTTCGAGAGTGTCCTGGGGAAAGGAGTTTATTGATACTAGACCAGAACTTCTGAGGATTATTTTGGTGAGTTTGCTGCAGTTTACAGTAGTAGTTCTTTTTATCTGCAAGTATTGCCTTTTTTGTACTATTTCTCAGCTGCCTAAAATTTAGTTGATCAGAGATATTTCTGTTAGCTCTCCACTTAGCCCAAGCTTTGTTCCTAAGTGAAATTTGATGTCTGGTTTCTTTAGAAAGCCATGGGGCTGGGTTGGACTTCATTCTGATGGACCGTTTAGGTGCATGCCTATCCAGGATAGATAAGAATTTAGAGTTAAGATACTTTACAGCCTCTTCAAGTGTTTTTAAAGGGTTCCAGTCACAGGCACTGAGTTCATTTTGAAATAATTCTGAGTTAAAGTGTTTGGTAGAGCGTGCTATCCTAAAGGTGGGGAGGTTGAGAAGATCCTTCTTTTCTCTTATGATGTAGGTCAAAAAATGATCACTTACATCGTCTGGCAGCGTTCCTACCTTATGAGATTGTTTCTGTCTATTTATAAGTATCCAGTCTAAGGTGCTCTCTTTCTTATTAGGTTTGTTAATTCTGGTTGTAGAGGTTATGGTTTGGCTAAATCCATGGAGGTTAATATGAGAGGTAGGATTTTCAGCACTAACACCCTTCCAGTCAATATTAAAGTCGCCTAGTATTATTGTTTCTTGGGGGTAGGTGGAAGACACCCAGCTTAGAATAGCCTCTATTGTAATGATATTATTTCTGGGTGGTAAGTAAATACAGATAATGTATAAAGATTTGTTTGTGTTGATTTGAAGTTTGGTGATGAGGACTTCTGCGTTACTATCCTGGGTTGGATTATATGGTAGGGTGGAGATATGAAGTCCGTCTTCGAATAGAACTGCTACTCCACCCCCTTTGCATTTTGTCCAGTCTTGTCTTACTATGTTATAGCCTTGGGGAATGATTTCATTGTCTTTAGTTTCTGGTTTCAACCAAGTTTCAGTGAGGCAGAAGATGTCAAAGGAGTGAATATCTAGGAAGGCATGGAGGTGGGCTACTTTATTATTAATGCTTTGGATATTTAGATGTCCTATTAGGAGAGAGTTATTGAGATTAGGGTGGGTTGTATGGATAGTGGGGTTGGCAGGGCCAGGGTTCGGGTGGATGTCACCATCTTTTAAGGAGGGATTATTTAGTTTTGTTACTGAATTATACCTAAGGTTAGTTTGAATTTTCACTTTCTTTATTGTGGGTATATTGTGTTTAATGTGGAGAGTCTATGGTATTTAGGTAGTAGGTAACTGGGAATGGAAGTTATGTTAGTATGACTATTAGAGGGTATATGAGTGTGAATTGCTGTTTGTTTTAGGGAGTGGTTAAGATGGTAATAGTGCAGTTTTTCAAAGGAGGTAAGAAGGTAGGTTGAGGTGAGGACAGTTGAAAGTATAACTGCAAGTGTTAGCTTGGTTAGATTAGCCAGAGGCATCTTATTGAGATTATAAATAAGAGGAGTGAGGAGTTAGGGATTGAAAAGTAGGGGAAAAGAAGATAAAAGGATAAGGGAAGTGAAGAGAGGAGGGCACTAATATATATTAGTTAAGAGTAGGAGGATATGGTAAGGTACTCTAGGGAGTGGCTTATTGTGAGTGATTGTTAGATGGTGGGGGTGTGGCTAAAGTGTATGGGATGAGGAGAAGTATGGGATAGCTTGGAAGAGAGAGAGGGTGTGGTTTGAGAAGTATAAGTATAGGACCTCTGGGGGTGGGTGGGAATTGGGTGTAGGGTAGGGGAGCGGAGTGAGCCCGTAGGGCGAACGGAGTGGGTCAGAGCTGAGAGGCAATCAGTTATGCAGAGAGACTGTGTTCTACAGGCTTAGGAAAGGTAAGAGACATTTTCTGTTGCTACTTATCAGAAAAATGGTGAACAAAGGTATAGCTGTGTAGGGGAGAAAGGTAAGAGTAAAGGGTTCTATAACAGAGAGAGAGAGATATTTATAAATAGTGCTATGGCAGGAAAAGAGGTTTAAACAGAGAGTTAATTAAGGGGGCCAGTAGCTGTAGTAGTAATTGACAAAAAAGCTGTCTAGTTTCTAAAACTCTCAGACTTAACCAGGATAATTCCCTTTTCAACTTTTCATGGGGTGGGGGGTAATTACTTGAGTAAAACGTCCAAGCAGGGATAGCAGAGTATGGCTGTTCTGCAGAGCTAGTGGATTTCTACTGCCAGTAAGAGACAGTTTTCCATGGCTTGAGGTCTGCTGCCCTCTAGTGGTAAATGTAAGGAAAACACTAACTCCACTAGGATAGGAGGAGGGGGGTAAGATAGTAAAGAGATGGTTGGAGGGGTAGGTCCGTGGGTGTGCTGGCCCTTACAAATTAATTTAAATTTAATGCACTCACAAGTAATTTTAAATTAACGCACTCACAAGTTTATAGTTAAATCCTAAAGATACTGTAGGATATCAACTACACTGTGAGGCTGAATGCAGAGAGTCTAGATAGTTCCTGTGGGGCTTCTAGGTTAGGTTTTCCTTCTGTTCAGTTGGATTTCATTAGCCTTACAGGGTTGCTGATGGAGGGACAGGCTGTGTCTCAACACAGGGCTTGGTAGCCTAACATTCCATCTGTGTTGTCCATTTTCATTCTTCCTCACTGAAGGGTCTTGCATCTCACTCAGCCACATTTTCTAGATTTTGGATCATTAGTAAAAAAATCAAACTGTTGCACCACGGCCAAAGATACGTCAACGCAAATCCAAATAAAATCTGACAAGTCTATTTATTTGTTAAAAACAAGCAAAAAGCTTGATAAAAACTTTATCAATGACAAAATGATTACAGGCAAAACGTTGCTTGAAAAATGGAGTTTCTTTCAGTCCTTGTCGTTGACAATATAAGCAGCTTTTCTAAAGTGTTGACTCACAAGATTACTCCATATAAAAGAAAGATAGTAGATCATCCCAATGAGTAACAAAATTACTATCCTTCAAATGTCGGTAGGAACGTGTTATCCAAAGGTAAATTCACAAGCAAAGTTCAATCACAAAATAAAGTCTTCACCTTCGTGAAATACCTTCATGAAATGCCTGAGAGTGATGAAATATAGCTCTGCTGTTAGAGCTCAATAACGAATATAAACATAAATTTCCAAAACTGCGGACCCCAAATACACGATAAGCGCTTTCGGTTTTCACCTTCTTCAGATCGCAAGGGGTAGTAAGAACGCTGAACTTTTTATCAAGCTTTTTGCTTGTTTTTAACAAATAAATAGACTTGTCAGATTTTATTTGGATTTGCGTTTACGTATCTTTGGCCGTGGTGCAACAGTTTGATTTTTTTACTGTTTGGATTCTACTATCTGTTGCCTTAGTAGTGAGGAATTCATTTATTTGTTGTAGATTTTAGATCATAGTCTCAAGCTCCTCCCAATTCCCATAATGCACTACAGTGTCCCTGTATGTCCAGTTGTGTGGTATAAGCAGATTATGTGACATCCACTCTCTGCAGTTTATTTCATCTCCAGATGACCTTCACAATACAACCTGACCATCCACAGCCATCATGTCTTACAATTGCCACCGCAGGATCACTACTCCTATGCCTACCTTCTATAAAGCCTACTAAGTCTTATTCATAAGCTTACTGTCAACCAGCAAAAAATAAATTGTATATAATAATAATAATATGTACGAACCTCTGCTGTAATATTGTGCTATGACCATGAGTTCTCAACTGAGCTGAATTCAGTAGAAACTAAAAAAAAAAAAATAACTACACACCACCCCACCTTACCCCCAGAAAACAAAAAGCTTACTGTCAAACTATTAGTTGCCCAGTATTTGTAAACTGCAACACAAGCAGGGTAGTATATTTAGTGACATGTTGTTCCTATACTGTGTTTTATCTAGGGATGACCAAGAGGAAACTTAGGGACAGAATACAGGAACATCTAGGGGATATACAACATAATAGATTGATAATTCCTTATTTAGACATGCTAGAAATTGTGATAAATTTAAAAATTTGTCATTGATAAGTCTTTCACAAGCCCTAAAGGTGGAGATATTGATAACCTGCCAGCATATAAAGAGTTCTGCTGGAAGATTTGGCTTAATGCTGTTACTCCACCAGGAATGAATGATAGTGTCCCCTTGAAATGTGTCTTAAAAATGTGACTTGGCATGACTCACTTATTTATGATGACACCATTCAGGAGCAGTTGATTTGTTGAGAGTTACAACTTTAACATGTGAGTGAAGATACGTATATGCATGTGTGTGTGTGTGTGTGTGTGTGTGTGTGTGTGTGTGTGTATACACACACACACACACACACACATATATATATATATATATATATATATATATATATATATTTATATATATATAGATCACCTACACAAGAACGACAGAGCAAAACAACGACACCCACATAGCCGACACCACATGGTCGACAATCGAAACACCGACAACGTAATTACTGCACAAAAAAAGGAAAATAAAATTTCCTTTGTGCTAGCTACGCCCCCCTGCACCCCCCCCACACCACCCGTAACTTTAATATACCAACCCTGAGATCGCACTACATTGCAGGAATGGAAATCTTTCCATTCTGCACTATGGAGACATACCGTTTCCCCATTGTCGGCATTTTGATTGTCGACCATGTGGTGTCGGTTATGTGGGTTTCGGTCTTTTTAGCTATCGCTCTCATTTTTTGTGAATCTGTGATTTAAAAAGTTTGTTATTGTATACAACTCCGCACAGCTCCTCATGGTGTCCTGCAGAGTGATACAGGCAACAGAGAGACCCAAGAGAGACTTTTCCAGATTTAAGTATTTTTTCTCTGTTTTTTTGCTCCGACTGCCTTTTCCCACCTAAAAAGCAGATTTCTAACTGATCTGTGCTTTAAAAAGTTTAAATTGCATTTGCCTTGTGCTTTTTACAGTTTTTGCACTTGTTTTATATCAATTTAAGTCATTTTTTGTATTGTATAACTGGTGGAGGCTACACGCTAAAGTGCGCTAGCCTGTTTATAGCATTTACAGTGTTTTCTGTGTGTTTTTCTGCTGTTTCCAGAAAAAAAAAAATGTCTCTTTTCCCGCCTTTGCTAAACTAGATTAGTCCAGATTTCAGGTTTTGCTAAATTCCGGACTGTGATATAGTTTCCTGTGTTGCCCATATCCTTACTTGGATAGGAGGAAGCTTCTCTGTTCACCAGTGAGAGTGGGGAGTTTTGAGCAGCCGATCTGTCCTTGCAGGAGTGGTCTCAGCCCTGAAACTAGTAACTTATTGGCCGTTTTGGGTCAATTCCTATCTCTTTCAGTTTCCCTGCTTTAAAACCCGCATTTGCGTGGTTTTGCGTGATTTTGGGCATAGTGCAACATCAGGCAGTGCTGCTTAAATGGGTTTAAACTATTCCTGGCTCCACAAAGTCTGCTCTTCACATTTTCCCTTAGAACTGTACTAAAACTCAAAGTAAGCACTCTATTTTCATTCTAAAGCCCTGCAGTTGCTCGTATAAGTAATCTTATAAGTAAGCACTAATAAACTAAAGCACTACACCCTCTTATACTCCCTTTAAGTACTTGGCTCCCTATTGGTCCTTTTTGATCCGTCAAAAAGTAGTTCCTTATACTATTCTGGCATGTCCAAAGTCAGTTTTGGGTTTACTCTCCAGTCCAGCTCGTGAATCTGGGAATCTTGAGGCAATGTTACAACTGTCTTATGTACACAGACCACCCTCTCCTCCCAACAAGCTCAAATATATGTGAGAGATGCAACTATATAGCCAAACTGGAGGCTGAGCTCTCTCAACCCAGTACTGGTGCAGTCAGTCAGGAGGAGAAGGTAACCACACACACCACAAATCCAGTCTCACATAGACCTATCGCAATAGCAAACCAAACACATAAACACACAAAAGCATACTTGGAGGCTCTAAATAAAAATCTGCCCAAGCAGCAGAGACCTCCAAAGCAGACATCCAAGCAACCGCTGCCCCACAATAATACCCACATATCACATAGTTCACAAAGTCAGTATGCCACACAGTCACAGCCATTAAGGCTAAACAACACACCTAATACACTTGTAATAGGTGACTCTATTGTCAGACACACTGACGTCCCACTCACCAGGCTGAACAAGGAGAAGGTCACTGTAAGCTGCCTGTCGGGTGCCAGGATCCGCAACATAACACAAGCACTCAGGTCACTCCAAAGCAAGTACAAATATGACTCCGTCATTGTCCATGCTGGTGTGAATGACCTGAGACATACCTTCCTGGACTACATGAAAAGAGACATAGAGGAGCTCTCTGATCATGTAGCCCAGGCCAGTATGACCCTGACCTTGAGTAGCATCTTACCCTCACCAAGAATGATGCCACAGTATAAAGACAAAATGATCAATTTTAACAATTGGCTAAAGTATTGGTGTCATTCAAAGGGGATCCAGTGTCTGTCAGCCTGGGATGTTATGCTCGACAAGCCATGTTGCTTCGCTAGGGATGTCTTGCACCTGTTACCCCTGGGCTTTCGAATATTGGCTAAGGCTCTTGCCACCCTCATAGTGCCTTTTTTAGGCAAAGCTCAAAAGACAAACCCACCTCCATAGACAACACAAGGAAAAAGAAACTAAGGGAAATGCTGCTCAACACCAGAAGTCTAAACCTCAAGATGCATGCACTCGAGACCCTCCTCAGTATGGAGAATATCGATATCTGTGCAGTAACTGAAACCTGGTTCAAGGCTCCCGAGAGCACCCCAGCACTACCAGGTTATACCTCATACCATGCTTTTCGGCCTCAAAACTCAGACCGAAGCACAAAAGGAGGGAGAGTATCCATATTCATCAAAGATACCCACACCTCCAGGTTAGTGGCACTGCACAAAGTATCGGAGACCATCCATGTGCAACTAACAGTGGGCAAAACTGCCTTTCAGTTTGTAGCCTGCTACAGACCACCCTCCCAAACTCAGGAACCCCACTCAAATTTCCTGAGAACACTGGAGAATATGAAGGTCTCTCCAAACACCATCATATTGGGTGACTTCAACTACCCAAACATAGACTGGAGCACTACTCAAGCCCCAACACCCTTGCCCAACGGTTCCAAGAATTTATAAACTCAAATGCTATGGAACAACTGGTCACCACTCCCACAAGAGGGTAAAACATATTGTACCTGATCATCACCAACATGGGGACTCTATGTTCCATACCAGAGGTATACCCCTCATTGGTAAGATCTGACCATAAATTAATCTCACTGGACATCCATACCCCGTCCTCACCCACAGCCAAGGAAACCACGGTGAAGAACTTCTCAAAAGCAAACTTCACACTTCTCAAAACCGAGGTGGAATCCTTCAAAGCCCCAGGGCCAGTGGAAAATATGGCCCAAACTGCAGAATCCTTTACAAATGCATTCTATGGACACCTACAGGAATGCACGGATCGTGCTATCCCAAATAAAACCAAGGCTCACTCCTCCAAAGGTAGGAGACCTGTCTGGTGAACCCCAGCCATAAATAAGCTATACAACAGAAGGAGGAAGCTACTACATGATAGAGCAAAATCCCAAAAAGGGAAGGCATCTCTGATCAGTACTAGCAAGAAACTATGATCCCTCATAAAATCATCTACGGCCAGCTTCGAAAGAAAAATTGCACAAGACGCTAAAGATAATCACAAGGCCTTCTTTAGTTATGTCAGGAACCTGGGTGGCAACTCCCAGATATGCTCTGAGTTAGTGCAAAATGGTAAAAAATACACTGAACCCACAGACATTGCCAACATCCTGGCAGACAGGTTCAGTGCAAACTTCTCCCCCCCTCACCCCCCAAAAGAGCAAATGTCTATACCAACAGAGTGTAGCCTCCCAGACATCACAGATGCACAGGTGAGAGCTGCCCTCTCCAAAGCAAAAAACACAGTATCAATGGGACCGGACGGTGTCCCGGGCTGCCTCTTACATGAGCTCCAAGAAGAACTGAACCTTTACATAAAGTCACTGTTCAATCTCAACCTTACTACAGGATATGTACCCATGGAATGGCGTACATCAACAGTGGTCCCACTCCACAATGGTGGTTCCACAATGGACCCCAGAAACTATCGCCCTATAAGCCTGACTAGCCAGGTCTGCAAAGCTATGGAGCGTATCATCATGGAACTCATAAACAAAGACATTGGGAACCTCCAAACACTGGATCCTACCCAATTCAGCTTTGTTAAGGGCAGATCTTGCCTCTTGAACCTGGTCGACTTCTTTCAAACAGTCACCAAGGCCATAGATGAAAGGAAGGTAGTCCACACAGCCTACCTGGACCTTGCAAAAGCCTTCGACAGAATACCCCACTCGGGTATCATAAATAAGCTCACCAGCTTAAATATCAACCCCTATGTCATAAGATGGGTTGCAAACTGTTTCAGGGATAGAACCCACATGGTCAGAATTGCAGGTGCCATGTCAGACTCTAAACAAGTTACAAGTGGCGTCCCACAAGGCTCAGTCCTGGGACCTCTCTTGTTCGGTATATATTTCTCTGAGGTACAGGCTAACATGGGAGGACTATGGCTGACCAAGTTTGCAGATTACTGCAAACTGGGTGCCATAATCAACTCGCTGTCTGACACAAGCATCCTCCAAAAGGGTCTCACAGAGACGAATAACTGGTGCCAGAGCCATGGCCTAAAGCTAAATTCCAGAAAGTGCATAGTCATCCCCTTTGGGAAAAACAAAGTGCCCACAAATTACCACATAGGTGGTAATCCATTAAGTACGGAAGAAGTAATTAGGGATTTGGGAACCAAAGTAGATAGCAATCTCTCCTTTGACAATCACGTTGCCAGAGTGGTTAGAAAGACCTTCTATATAGCCCACCTTATCATGAAAGGGTTCACATCTAGATCAAGAGAAGTCATTGTACCCCTCTACTCATCACTCATCAGGCCCATAATTGAATACAATGCCTCATTTGGGATGTACCTTACCCGACACCTGAAGCAACTGGAAAGACTCCAAAAGTACCTCACCAAGAGGATCAAGGGACTCAAACAGATGTCCTACGCAGTTAGGCTAAAGAAACTCCAGCTCTACTCAGTTGCTTACCACCTACTCAGAGGCAATCTGTGCCTGACGTATAAAGCCATGTCCAAACCAGAATTAATGGACATGCTCCACCTCAGGAAATTCAAATCCCTTAGAGCTACATGCTCCAGGGACTTAAACCTCAGCACAGAAATAAATAGGACATGCTGGAGGGACAGATTCATATCCCAGAGGCTCCCCTCACTCTGGAACAAAATCCCAATTCATGTTAGGCAGAGCCCCTCAATGACCCTCTTCAAGAGAAATCTTGACGAGTGGATGGGAGATTGTAGGTTTACCCCTGGCATCTCTTCTGTCTCCCTACTAGACAGAGGCACAGTAAACTAACCTTAAAAGGGCTATCTTCTGTGACCTACTATACAGAGGCACAGTCAACTAATCTAAAAGGGTGGTGAAAGCCAAACACACTCTGGCTAGGCTTATAAATGCCCTAGGGCAGATAGCCTAGTATCAACCTATGAACCTATGAACCTATGTAGGGGACCCATATATATATATATATATATATATATATATATATATATATATATATATATATATATATATGTATGTATATATATATATATATATATATATATATATATATATATATATATATACACACATACATGCATATATACATATGTATGTTTTTATACATAGATTTTTAAGCTTATATTTTTTAAGCATAGAAAACTTTTTTTGCATACTGTGTACTGTGTACGTTTATGTTCTTTTAAAATATATATAAGCATATTTATTTTTATATATATTGCTAAATATAGGAAAGTATATTTATATATTTAATAAATTGGGTAATTTAAGAATGTATAGTTTTTCATTTTTAAATTGTATAATTACAAACTTGAGATCAGTTACTTAATTCATTATATACATCTAAAAATATATAATTATGTTGTAGGATACTAATAACTGATTATCCTTTGTCAGCTGACATTGAAAGTTTAGTAGTGTGGAATTATATTATCCATAGCTTTAAGGAATTAAACTGGGAATTATGGTGTAGGGGTTCCTTCCAGTTGGATTGATACCCAAGGTTATATTAAGAAGTGTGTACTCTCTCGTAGTACAACAGTTTTTTATTTATGTCCACAGTGTTTGATTAATAAACTGAAGCTTTTCATCTGGAATTGCTGTGTCATATCCATGGTTCCTGCTTCTGAGATATTAGGTTTCTTGACACGTGGAGCAGGCAAACATATTAATACTGGGGAACACTGATGTTTATACCATTGGTGTAATTCATGCAGTAATTTGTATGTTTTGCCCAGCATTTTAAATCAGCAAGATTGAAAACATCTGTTAAAAATAGACTGCACCAACACATTTATGAAATAGTAAGAATATGAGTAATGTACTGAAGATACAAATCACTGATTCTGAGTATTTTAATAAATTTGTATTTTTTATTTTGGAAAGGGTGCCAAAAAAGGAGACAAGAAAACTGGAGTAACCTCCTGTTAGAAGAGACAATTGTACTGGCAAATATTTTATGAAGCAGATAGATACCTTGAGTTAAACAAAATTATTTTTATTTCTAGTATTTTGAAAAGGAAATTCAACACTGTAAATTGACAGCATATTGTCTGATTTGAAGTTACATGATTTTTTTAAGAAATTATAAAAACATTTTTTGATATTTCTTTTATTCTGATGAAACATGGAAAATGATAAAGATAAAAGCACTTAATTAAATTATAATACATTTTCTTTTGGACATAGACCATTTTTGTGTTGTTGTTTTTGGAAGTTTTTCTTTGTATCTGTTTCTGGGAACCAATTTTCCTATTTGATTGGTTATATATGAAGAACTTCAGCAAGTAAAGTTATCATTTTCAGGAAACAACAAAATTCAATGATTTAAAATGTGGACTATTTGGAGTTCAGAACTTTAATTTGTACAAGATTACCATAGTATTCAAGTTGGGGAATATGCCCTTTCCATGATTTTGTGTGATCACAGAGTTGGGATATTTAATTAGCAGAGGCATAGGAGGTGAGAGGGATGGGGAGGTGGCTTGCCTTCTGCAAAATCATTTCCAGAAATTCACTAAAAGGACTAGGGTGTATGAATCTGAATCTAGCTTTGTTTGTATAACTTGAGCACTAATCCAGGCATTCTTTAAAGTATTCAGTTGTATTTATTATTGCTGGTAGTAACTTGATTAAAGTGTAGCTATCATTTCTAAATCTTTTGGATTAAGCACTTGGGCTTCAGACCAGTTGTTTTACATTAGGAAGGTTTGTGGCCTGCACTGTGGTGGCAGGACAGGTAGCTTACATCCTTCTAAGTTGGGAACTGCTGATTGAGAGCTCAGTGTCTGTTATTCTAAAAGTGTATTAGTTCTGGTTTAAGCACTTGGGCTTCAGGCCAGTTATTTTACGTTAAGAAGGATTGCGGTCTGCACTCTTGTGGGAGGAGAGGCTGGACTCTGCCCTTCTGAGCAGGGAATTTCTGGTTAGAGGCTTATAGTGCCTGCATATTCTAACTGTTTCTTACTGAAATTGGTACACCTTGTTTGCTGTAGCATAGACTAGATCCAGGCCTGCTGAATCTAGCTTTATTTGTATGCTTGTTGTTTGTTTATTTCCTGAAACGCTAATTCCACCTAAAACGCGGCCTTTTAGCACTTCTGTGGATCCCTAGTGATATCTGCATTGCTTACTGTACTTATTTCCTTGTTTCACTTGAAAGAAAGTTACTGTTTGTCGTTTTTGCATTTAAGTTACCTGTAACACATTGCATTTAAGTTACCTGGCACTTGCTCACTAAAGCAATTATATAAGTCAGCTCTAAAAAATTAAAAGCACTACACCCTCACAAACTCCCCTTGAGTACCTTGTTCCCCATTGGCCCTTTTTTCAATTATAAAGGAATTCCCAATACTATTCTAGCATGTCCAAAGGTCAGTTGTCAATCTCCTCTCCGGTCCAGCTGGTGAATCTGGGAATCTTGAGGCAATGTTACAACTGCCTCATGTACACAGACAACCCTCTCCTCCTCCCAACAAATTCCAACACATGTGAGAGATGCAACCATATAGCCAAACTGGAGGCTAAGTTCTCTCAACTCAGTCCTGGTGTAACCAGTCAGGAGGAGAAGGAAACCACACTCACTACAATTCCAGTCTCACATAGACCTACCACGACAACAAACCAAACACATAAACACACAAAAACATACTCGGAGGCTCTAAATAAAAATCTGCCTAAGCAGCAGAGACCTCCAAAGCAGACACCCAAGCAACCGCTACCCCAAAACAAAACACGTGCAACACATAGCTCACAATGCCAGTGTGCCGAACAGTCACAGCCCTTAAGGCTAAACAACACACCTGATACACTTGTAATAGGTGACTCTATCGTCAGGCACACTGACGTCCCACTCACCAGGCTGAACAAGGAGAAGGTCACGGTGAGCTGCCTGTCGGGCGCTAGGATCCGCCACATAACACAAGCACTCAGGTCACTCCAAGGCAAGTACAAATATGACTCAGTCATTGTCCATGCTGGTGTGAATGACCTGAGACGTACCTCCCTGGGCTACATGAAAAGAGACATAGAGGAGCTCTCTGAGCATGTATCCCAGGCCGGTATGACCCTGACCTTGAGTAGCATCTTACCCTCACCAAGAATGATGCCACAATATGAAGACAAGATGATCAATTTCAACAATTGGCTTAAGTATTGGTGTCATTCAAAGGGGATCCAATGCCTGTCAGCCTGGGATGACATGCTCGACAAGCCACGATGCTTCGCTAGGGACGGCTTGCACCTGTTACCCCTGGGCTTTTGGATATTGGCAAAGGCTCTTGCTACCCCCATAGTGCCTTTTTTAGGCAAGGCTCAAAAGACAAACCCACCTCCATAGGTATCACAAGGGATAAGAAACTAAGAGTAATGCTACTCAACGCCAGAAGTCTAAACCTCAAGATGCACGCACTTTCGAAACTCTCCTTAGCATGGAGAACATCGATATCTGTGCAGTAACAGAAACCTGGTTCAAGGCTCCCGAGAGCACCCCAGCACTACCAGGTTATACCTCATACCATGCTTTTCGGCCCCAAAACTTGGACCGAACCAGAAAAGGAGGGGGAGTATCAATATTCGTCAAAGATACCCACACCTCCAGGTTGGTGGCACAGCACGAAGCATCAGAGACTATCCATGTGCAACTAACTATGGGTAAAACTGCCTTCCAGTTTATAGCCTGCTACAGACCACCCTCCCAAACACAGGAACCCCACTTGGCCTTCCTGAGAATACTGGAAAATATGAAGGTCTCTCCAAACACCATTATATTGGGCGACTTCAACTACCCAAACATAGACTGGGAGCATTACTCTAGCTCCAACATCCTAGCCCAAAGGTTCCTAGAATTTATAAACTCAAATGCTATGGAACAACTTGTTACCACTACCACAAGAGGGGAAAACATACTGGACCTGATCATCACCAACATGGGGACACTATGCTCCAGACCAGAAGTGTATCCCTCACTGGTAAGATCAGACCATAAACTAATCTCACTGGATATTCACATCCCGACCCCACCCCCTGTCCAAAAAAACACAGTGAAAAACTTCTCTAAAGCAAATTTCACACGCCTCAAAACCGAGGCGAAATCCTTCAAAGCCCCCGGGCCTGTGGAAAATACGGCCCAGACCGCAGAATCCTTTATAAACGCATTCTATGAACACCTTCAGGAATGCATGGATCATGCAATCCCAAATAAAACCAAGACCCAATCCTCCAAAGGCAGACGCCCTGTCTGGTGGACCCCAGCCATAAACAAACTATACAATAGAAGGAGGAAGCTACTACATGATAGAGCAAAATCCCAAAAAGGAAGGCATCTCTGATCAGTATTAGCAAAAACTACGGGCACTCATAAAATCGTCTAAGGCCAGCTTCGAGAGAAAAATTGCACAGGACACTAAGGATAATCACAAGGCTTTCTTTAGTTATGTTAGGAACCTGGGTGGGAATTCCCAGATATGCTCAGAATTAGTCCAAAATGACAAAAATACACCGAGCCCACAGACATTGCCAACATCCTAGCTGACAGGTTCAGTTAAAACTTCTCCCCCCCTCGCCTGCAAAAGGATAAATATCTATCCGAACAGACTGCTGCGCCCCTGACATCTCAGATGCTCAGGTAAGAGCCGCCCTCTCCAAAGCAAAAAACATAGCATCAATGGGACCAGATGGTGTCCCGGGCTGCGTCCTACATGAACTCCAAGAAGAGCTAAACCCAAACATAAAACTACTGTTCAATCTTAGCCTTACTACAGGATATGTACCCAAAGAGTGGCGTACAGCAACAGTGGTCCCTCTCCACAAAGGTGGTGCCTCAACGGATCCTGGAAACTATCGCCCCATAAGCCTGACTAGCTTGGTCTGCAAAGCTATGGAAAGGATCATCATGGACCTCATAAATAAAGATATTGGGGACCTACAGACACTGGATCCTACCCAGTTTGGCTTTGTTAAGGGCAGATCCTGCCTCTTAAACCTGGTCGATTTCTTTGAAACAGTCACCAAGGCCATTGACGAGGGGAAGGTGGTCCACACAGCCTACCTGGACCTCGCAAAAGCCTTCGATACAATACCCCACTCGGGCATTATAGATAAGCTCACCAGCTTAAATATAAACCCCTATGTCACTAGATGGGTTGCAAACTGGCTCAAGGACAGAACCCACATGGTTAGAATTGCTGGAGCCAAACCAGTTGCAAGTGGCATCCCACAAGGCTCAGTCCTGGGACCTCTCTTGTTCGGTATATATTTCTCGGTGGTACAGGCCAATACGGAAGGACTGTGGCTGACCAAGTTCGCAGATGACTGCAAACTGGGCGCCATAATCAACTCTCCAGCCGACACAAGCATCCTCCAAAAGGGCCTCATAGAAACAGACAACTGGTGCCAGAGCCATGGCCTCAAGCTAAACGCCAAAAAGTGTATAGTCATCCCCTTTGGCAAAAACAAAGTGCCCACAAATTACCACATAGGTGGTAATCCATTAAGTACAGAAGAAGTCATTAGGGACCTGGGGACCCAAGTTGATAGCAATCTCTCATTTGACAACCACGTGGCCAAAGTGGTTAGAAAAACATTTTATATAGCCCACCTAATCATGAAGGGATTCACTTCTAGATCAGGGGAGGTCATCGTACCTCTTTACTCATCCCTCATCAGGCCCATAATTGAGTACAATGCCCCTTTTGGGATGTACCTTACCAGACACCTGCAGCAACTGGAAAGACCCCAAAAGTACCTCACCAAGAGGATCAAAGGGCTCAAACAGATGCCATATTGCTGCCCGGTTAAAGAAACTCCAGCTCTACTCAGTGGCATACCGCCTGCTCAGAGGCGATCTGTGCCTGACGTATAAAGCCAT
Organism: Protopterus annectens; assembly: GCF_019279795.1. NCBI lineage: Eukaryota > Metazoa > Chordata > Ceratodontiformes > Protopteridae > Protopterus > Protopterus annectens. The sequence continues at coordinate 867,295,743 of NC_056729.1, forward strand.
GTCCAACCCGGAATTAATGGACATGCTGCACCTCAGAAAATCCAAATCCCATCGAGCTACGCGCTCGAGACTTGAACCTCAGCACTGAAATAAATAGGACATGCTGGAGGGACAGATTCATAACCCAGAGGCTCCCTTCACTCTGGAATAAAATCCCAGTCCAGGTTAGGCAGAGTCCCACATTGACTCTCTTCAAGAGGAATCTTGATGAGTGGATGGGAGATCGTAGGTTTACCCCGGCTATCACTTCTGTGTCACTGTTAGACAGAGGCACAGTATACTAACCTCAAAAAAAGGCATAGCAAAATTAATTTAAAATGGGTGGCGAAAGCCAAACACACTCTGGCTAGGCTTATAAATGCCCTAGGGAAGATAGCCTAGTATGAACCTATGAACCTATGAACATGTCTCATGCTAAAATGGCCCTCCTCTCTTATGTCTCTGAATCTCAGTTACAACTGCAATGTGCAGACCATTGGTGAACTTCATGTTACAGTAGTAAACTGTTGCTCATGTAGGGATTACCGTTCTCTCCATTTATTCTCTCAGGCACACACACGCACACACACACGCACACACACGCACACGCACGCACACCACACACACACACACAGACACACACACACAGACACACACACACACACACACACACACACACACACACACACACACACACATACACACACCACACAAACACACACAACCAAACACAGACTTAGATGCACTTACTTGTCTCTGACCCATCCGCTCTGCTGTGCATCCCCCCAACCCTCCGTCCCAATAACAGTTGAAGTGTCATCATGGTACAAGTTTAGTTTCCCTGTTGTGTAGTGTTTTACCCTCCCACCACAATTCCCATAATAGTTTACATGGTATTTTGGCATATATGTAGAATCCTTGGTGTCTAGTGCCGCTCCACAACCTCAATCTCCATATTCTTCTCATGTTATGTAGTTGAACGTGGTCTTTTGGCCATGTTCACTACCTCAAAATGGTGTGCTGAGTATGCTGATCTACAAAGCAAAGCAATTTCTTGAATCACTCCACATTTAGATGCCGTCCCAGAGGAAGTTCTAGTGGAAGGAGAGAGAGAGCACATGACTAATTAACATATGCCACTCCCCAGGCATTCTCATTAGTTTTCAGCATAGCCATGGAGGCAGCCCTGCAAAGTTCTGCAGTTTTTTTATGCTAGATCACCATACACTATCATATGAGGGCTGTTTCTAAATCCCAAAAGGCTACTGTGACATATACCTGGGGGGAAGGTACGGACATCACCGTACCTTCATACATTTCCCCATTGTATTTTGTTGGCATGATTCCAGGATTTTGTCTCAGAGCATGGAGATAAAGCTTTCACTGTTTTTTGTTGAATATATAGGATCTAGATCAGAATATCAAAGTTTTAAAATGCTGAAATTCATATGGTCCTGACCATATGATCAACACTTTAAAAAGTCAAGCCATTTTGACTGAGGTAGAGGTACACTGGGGATTGCGGAATTTGCTCTTTTCCCCACTATAGTGCGATCTTGGAGTTGATATATTTATATATATATCTATATAGCTTCTCTCTAAGCTCTCACCTCCTACAACTACCCTCACACAGACCAACCATATCTGTTTTCCTCAAATGAAACTGTGTGATCCCTATCTTTAAGCTTAATGAATTTGTTAACTATGCATGATATTGAATGCATTTATGAGGAACTATTCTACATAAGATATTTAATATTAACTATCATTTGTATCTAAATTGTATAATGCATCTTGAAGCTTTTCTCCCCGGGCCTCAACTGAAAATAGGTCAATTCAGCCCAGTGGACTTCCCCGGTAATCAAATTGCAAATAAATAAAATAAACAAACAAATAAATAAATAAATATATATAAAGGCAAAGTCTCCTGAGAGGCATGATCTACTGAAAATTTTTAGACCCATTACAGTCTAAATGACACAGATCTATGCTGTCTGAAAAAAAAAAAGCATTAGCTTTCCCTATATAATAAACCCCAAGGTTACTGCATCTCATAAAAAATGGCCATGATCTTTAGAGGTGATTTATTTATTTATTTCCATTTGCTTACTAGGAGAGTCCTACTGGGCCTGAGATGGCCCAATTTCAGCAGAGGCCTGGGGAGAAAAGCTCCACAGAAAGTTTATTAAATTTCACTATAGTAATAGTAACAGTGCTACTACTACAGCCCCTTTATCTTAGCTTTGCTCCATACATTAAGAAATGATAACAAACATAAATCCTCAATCTTCCTAGATCTCTGTAAGGTCCTTGATGGTATCCCTTCCTAAACTGCTCCACACACTTTCCTCACTAGGCTTTTCCTAATTAGCACCTGGCAGGCTTTCAGTTATCTCTCTAATCACTCCCAAGAAGTTAAATGCCTTTCCTCTTACTCTGCTGCCCTGCCTATTGCTACTGCTGTGCCACATGGTTCTATTCTGAGACCCCTTCTAGTTAGCCACTTCATAAGTGATCTCTCCTCTGTCTCATCCTAGGTCACTTTGATCCAATACACAAATAATGCTACTCTAATTTGCCTCTTCTTTATCCATATTGCTCTCACACAGGACTCTTTCCCATCCATTGAGACACTGCATTCACATTCAGCACTTGTTCAGAACTTGTTGTTAGCACTAAATAAGCTACAAATGACTACAGCACTCAACCATCCTCTTTACCTAAAGAAAAACAGTTCTTGTACTTACTTTCCTCACTTGCTTAGAGAAAAACAGCTCTTATACTCACTTTCCTCACTTGTCTAGAGGAAAGTAGTTTTTTATTTAGACATGTCGAAGGGTCAGCTCCCAGTGTTCTCTCCTGTCTATCTGATGAGTCTGGGCATTTTGTGGCAATGTAGCAATTGCCTCATGTACACAGACATCCATCTCCTCCTACCACTCAACATCACAACCTGTGAGAGATGCAATTATCTAGCCAAATTGGAGGTAAAGCTCTCTCAAACCAAGACTGAATTTGACAGTCAAGAGGAGAAAGTAAACCCTTGCACCACACCACAGTCATCACATAGTCCCACTAAACCTACACCACCAAAATCCACGTATAGAAACGCAAAAACATTTTCAGAGGCTCTCAATAATAATCTGCTCAAGCAATAGAGACCTCCAAAGCAGAAATACAAGCAACCTCCACCCCCAACACAACCCAAATGACACATAGCCCACAGACTCAGTGTGCCACTCAACTGCAGCCCATAAGGCAAAACAACATACCCAACACACTAGTCATAGGTGACTCTATAGTCAGGCACACTGATGTCCCACTCACCAGGCTAAACAAGGAGAAGGTTACTGTCAGCTGCCTGTCTGGTGCCAGGATCCGCCACATAACCCACGCACTCAGGTCACTCCACAACAAGTACAGATATGGCTCTGTCATTGTCCATGTTGGTGTGAATGACCTGAGATGTACCTCCCTGGACTACATGAAAAGGGACATGAAGGAGCTGTCCGATCTTGTAGCCCAGTCAGGTATGACACTAGCCCTGAGTAGCATCTTGCCATTGCCCAGAATGATACCGCAGTACAAGGACAAAATGATTGACTTCAACAATTGGCTCAGCTTCTGGTGTCATTCAAAGGGGATCCTGTATCTGTCTGCCTGAGACGACATGGTCGACAGACCACGATGTTTTGCCAGAGATGGCCTGCACCAGTCACCCCTGGGATTCTGGATACTGGCTAAGGCTCTTGCTACCCCTGTAGTGCCTTTTTTTAGGCAAGGTTCAAAAGACAAATTCACCACTGTAACCTCAAAATGCACTCCTTCGAGGCACTCCCTAAAATGGAGAACATCGATATCTGTGCAGTGACTGAGACCTGATTCAAGGCTCCAGAGTGCACCCCTGCATTACCAGGCTATAACTCATACCACACTTTTTGGCCACCTAACCTGGACCGGAACACCAAAGGCAGAGGTGTGTCCATATTCATTAAGGATATCCACACCTCCAGGCTAGTTGCTCAGCATAATGCATCCAAGGTTATCCAAGTGCAACTAACTCTGGGCAAAAACTGCAATCCAAATTGCAGCTTGCTACAGATCCCCCACCATGCACCAGGATTCCCACTCCTCTTTTCTTGATATATTGGAAAATATTAGGGTTCAACCAAACACCCTAATAATGGGCAATTTCAACTACCCCCACCATTAACTGTGAAAACTACTCATTTACCGACTCCTTCACTCAATGCTTTCTTAATTCATAAATTCCAATGCCATGGATCAGCTTATCCACACCCCCACCAGGGGCAACAATATTTTAGACTTAGTCATTACCAACATGAGTGACCGCTGTTCCACACCTGAAGTCAACTCCTCGTTGGTCAGATCCGACCATTAGTTAATCACCTTAGATATCCTCATCCCGCCCCCACCCCCCATTAAAGAAATCACGGTAAAAAATTTCTCCAAAGCCAACTTCATGCTTCTTAAGAAAGAAGTTGTGAACCTCATGACACCCATGCAGATGGATAATACAGTTACAACTGCTGAATCCTACACAGATGCACTCTATAAGCACTTACATGAGTGCATGGATCATGCTATCCCAAGCAGAACCAAGATGCTATCCTCCAAAAAAAGGAAGCCAATCTGGTGGTCCCCTGCCATAAACAAACTCTACAACATAAAGGAAGAAACTGCTGCAAAAGAGAGTAAAATCCCATGAGTGGAGGAGTTCCCTGGTCAGCCTCAGTAAGAAGCTGAGATCCCTTATAAGATCCTCCAAAGCTAACTACGAAAACAAAATTGCCACTGATTCTAGGGATAACCACAAAGAATTATATAGCTATATCAAGAATCTCAATGGCAACACCCAGATCTGCTCTGAGTTACAGCACAACAGCATGAAAATTACAAAACCAACTGATATTGCCAACGTCCTGGCAGATAAGTTCAGTGGTAACTTTACTCCCCTCTCACCCTCTAAAGGGCCCATATCTATACAGGAAGAATGCAGAGTCCCTATTATCACAACTATGGAGGTAAAAGCTGTACTCTCTAAAGCCAAAAACACAACATCCATGGGACCGGACAACATCCCAGGCTGCATTTAACATGAACTTCAGAATGAACTGGCTCCCTACCTAAGCACCATGTTCAATCATAGTCTCACATCAGGCTTTGTGAATGGAGCACAGCAACAGTTATCCCATTCCACAAAGGGAGAGTCACCACTGATCCCAGGAACTATCACCCTATTAGCCCAACGAGCCTGGTCTGTAAGGCCATGGAAGTATCATCATGGAACTCATAAACAAAGACATTGGTAACCTCCAAACTCTGGACCCCACCCAGTTCGGGTTTGTGAAAGGCAGATCATGCCTCCTGAACCTGATCGACTTCTTTGAGGCAGTCACCAAAGCTGTAGATAAGGGTAAGGTGGTTCACACAGCCTATCTTGACCTCCACAAGGCTTTTGACACCATCTCCCATTCTGGAATTATAGCTAAACTCACTAAACAAGGTATAAATCCCTACATCACAAGATCGGTTGCCAATTGGCTCACTGACAGAACCCACACTGTAAAAGTTGCAGACTCCAAATCTGACTTCAAACCAGTGACAAGTGGAGTACCACAGGGTTCAGTCCTGTGACCGCTCCTGTTTGGTATCTACTTCTCTGAAGTACAGGCTAACACAGAAGGCCTTTGGCTAATGAAGTTCGCAGATGACTGCAAACTAGGAGCCATAGTTGAGTACTCAAATGATGTGGACATCCTACCGAAGGGTCTCACTGAGACAGATGCCTGGTATCAGAGCCATGGCCTCAAGCTCAATGCCAAAAAGTGCATTGTCATCCCCTTTGGTAAAAACGTTGTACCCATGAACTACCACATAGCTGGTAGTCTACTTAATGCTGAATGTGTGACCCAGGTGGACAGTAGTCTCTCCTTTGATAATCACATCACCACAATAGTCAGAAAATCCTTCTACATTGAACACCTCATCACAAAAGGGTTCTCATCTCGGAAAAAAGAGGTCATTGTTCCCCTCAACTCGACACTCATTAGACCCATTATAGAGTACAATACCCCTTTTGGAATGTACCTCACAAGACATCTGCAGCAGCTGGAAAGGCCACAGATGTACCTCACAAAGGGGATTACTGGCCTTAAACCGATGCCCTACACTGACTGTCTCAAAAAAACCCAGCTTTACTCCATAGCATATCGCCTACTCTGAGGTGATCTCTGCCTAACATATAAATCTATGTCAGACCCAGAGCTGTTGGACATGCTACACCTAAAGAAATCCCAATCACTCTGAGCTACATGCTCTAGGGACCTAAACCTTGTCACCACAATAAACAGGACATGCTGGAGGAATAGATTCCTGTCCCAGAGACTTTCCATATTCTGAAATCTATGTCAAATAAAGTTCCACATTAGCACTCTTCAAGAGAAGTCTTGATAAGTGGATGGGAAATAGGAAATACACCCTGGGGATCACTTCTGTGGCTCTGCTCGATAGGGGCACAGGAAAATAACTTTCTTGGGTGGTGTAAGCCAGGGAACTTTGTTGGCTAAGCTTACTTAGGCCCTTGGGCCGATAGCCTAGTACCTACCTATGAACCTATGAACCTATAAATACTGCTAAATACTAACAACATATGGCTGGTGTTGTTCACTCCTATGTTACAAGCAGACTTTAAGACTAACTTCTCTATTCTTACCAACAAAATATTCATGTGGAAATTATCCCCCATACCAAAGTACTAAGCTTCTAAAGTGTGTACTCAGAGAGTCCAAAATTAACTGGCACTCAGTAACCTGTGAATATGGATATCTAGCACTAGAAAAATACTGTAAAAACAAGATTTCTGCTCCTATACTCCTGAGTTTCAGAAATAATCTAGACTAGAAGTTAGTGTTGTTCCCCATTTATTCAAAGAAGATAAGTGTTTTTGTCTTACAGTAAACTTCTTCAGATATGTGGCTTGTTCATAGTTTCATAGTTTCATAGGTTCATAGGTGTTTACAAGTCTAATTATCACAAGGGCCTTTTAAGCCTAGCCATGCATCCCAAATCTCTGACAAGTTCTGATACCCTTGATAAGTGTAAGCATGGGCCTGGGAGATGAACCATTTACAGATTACCTGTGTCCATTAGAGACATAGGGTGCCAAACCAGGAATGAATTTCTAGTTTCCCATCCAGTTGTCCAAGTTGCACTTGAATTGGGTTAGGGAGGAACGCTGCTTAACTTGGATGGGGAGCCTGCTCCATAGACAGGATATTTTCTGGGATATATATACCTATCTCTACAGCAGATCCCATTTATATCACAGGCAAGGTTCAAGTCTTTAGAGTGGTAATTCTGATACTGTTTGTTTTGTGGATATGCAGGAGGTTCACCAGATTCCCTGTATGCCAGGTATAGATCTCCCTTCAAAAGCCTGTAGGAGACAGAATACAGGGATAGGGCCTTTAGGCAGTCTGCATAGGATATTTTACTTACATCCTATATTCTTGTTAAAGCACTTTACATACATTAAGCTTTGTGCAAAAGTGGTGGCAGGGGTCCAATTAGCCAATCAGGGGTATTTTCTCGGGTAATCAACTATCCTCCCAACAGTGGTCAGCAGGAGAATTGGTTACATTGAACTGAAGGAAAGGGATACCCTCTTAGAATAGAGCTATCAGAGTGGTGGAGTTAAACTACTAAGTGTCAACACAAATGATCAACTGAAATGTGATATTTATATTCAAGACGCAGTTTTAAAAACTACAAACATAAATCCTTCTTTATAGAGCTTTTGAATTACTCACAAAACCTTTGATTCAGCTTATCTGCTGTCAACTCTGTTGTATGCTTGCCATATTTTTATAAATCTCCACATAACATTGTTAAAAAAGAACAGTTTTAAAATAAAATATATTCGCTTCCATGTTACATTCCACCCACCACTGTCTAGCACACAAAAAATTAAATTGGCTTGAACTCCCAAACATTCTTTCTCTTATCCAGCTAAAGCTTGCTCATAAGTTAGTCCACTCGCCAGACAAATGCACCTCTTTCAATTCCTTATTATTCCTTATGATACTGATGTTTTCCTTCAAGACCTCTTTGATCTACTGATGCAAACCTACTTGAAGTTAAAAAAAAATTTACAAAAAATTCTGGTGACTCCTTTTACTCCACATATATATCTAAGATGTGGAATGCCATCCCTATCTCTGTTAGAAAAATAAAATATTTCTTCTTCTTTAAAACATATCTAACAGAATATTTGCATAACTCTATATTTATCCTCCATCTATATCACATTGTTTACCTATTTCTCATCTATTTCCCACAACATTACTACTCTTCACTTCTTGTTGTCACTACTCTATATTGTCTCTCTTTCATCTTGTATACATAAATTCAATATTATTTGTTGTACTTACTTTTGTCTTAACTAATCAGTTGCTTATTTAAGATTATTTTTTCCCTAATATTACCAAACTATTATTGTAGTAGTCATGCATGAACTTTCCTACTAAGAGTACTCAGTAAAGATTCATGTCCAATATTTTTGTGTCTTTTTTTTTTATTGTAACTGTTTAATGGTATATATGCTGGAAACTTTATGCTTGGGACTCTGCTGAAAAGTGGTCAAAAGTGCCCCTATTTCGATTATCCTTGGCAACAAGCAGAATAAAATGAATAAATAAATGAAATACAACAGCATTAGAAGTAAATTAACTACATTTAACAACTTGACTTTTAATAGTAACAAGCATATAGTAGAAATTAAGGAAGTCAGGGAATGCTTTGTAGTTAGATGTTGTCCAAGTAAGAGGATATGTGAAGTGATTGATCATTTTCTGTCCCATAATGAAATAAGACAATAGTTTAAGGAAGAGAAGGGAAATTAATAAATTATCACGGCCTTTACTAAAGTTTCACTATTAAACAAGTTAGCTGAGAACTTGAACAAAGTTGGTAAAAACATATGTTTATTAATAAAGAGAACTTAAAAATAAAGTTTGAAAGAGCAGAAGGTTTTTGATACCAGGAGGAAGAAAGGACCTTTCAAATGTCAGAGCTGCAGCTAGTACTAATTTATTTCTAATACCTTTATCTCTTGAGGTAATCTTACTTAGAGATCCTGTGCACTGCTTAATTTCTCACATATGTCTCAAAAGACATTATGAATGGGGGGCATGGCCAGAATAATGGACTGGTAGCAGCACAATCTCTTAGCCCAATACTATTTTAAGAAATAAGAAGCAAATTGAGGATTATTCTACCATCAATCAACTTATAATACCTTGGAGCATATATTGAAGAACTTTTTATTACCTGATATCAAAAAATTCCTGTCACATTAAGCAGCAGAAAACAAATACCATCAGCACTTCAGAATGAGTAATTTATAAAACTAATCACAGGAGTTTTCTGTTAAGAAAGGACTACATTCAGTGTAATCTAATATCCAGGATTTGTCACTAAAAATTGACAAAATTGATAACAAACTGGGCACTTTCAACGACAAATGTTCTTGGCAGCTGGAACAACTTCAAGAAATAGTTATGGAGCCAAAAGGACAGATATTAGCTATAGAACAATCTCTAAATGATATGGACTCTAGACTCATGAAAGAAGAACACCAAACAGAGTTCTTATTAAAACAAAATACATATCTACTTGAAAAATTAGATTTAGAAAACAGAATTAGGAGGAACAATATCCGGATATATGGATTTCCTGAGAAAAATTAAGGAGACAATTTAATTAACTTTCTCACATCCTGGATTCCTAATATAAAGAAATTACCTGAAGCACTTTCATATGGCATTGAGTGTGCCCACAGATCATTAACAGCCTTAGGAAATACTTCTACATCAAAAAATAAACCAAGATCCATAATTGTAAGACTTTTCTCTACTCAAGATAAAGAGCTTATACTAAGAAATGCCTGTGTGAACTCACCTATTAAATTTCAAGATGCTTTACTCAGATTTGACAATGACTACTCTGCAACTGTGATCTCTAAGAGAACATCATTTCTTCCTTTACTAAAAGCCCTAAAAAAGAAACAGCTGAAAACACATCTATTATTTCCAGCAAGTCTGAAAATCTTCCATCCAGAGGGCATAAAAATATTTGAAATGGTGGAACAAGCAACAAAATACCTTTCTAACAACAATGTTTTAACTCAAGAAGAGGCAATGGACTGGACTAATAGTACACCAAAAAGAATTGCTGAAAAAAGCAGTTGGAAAACTGTAGAACAAAAGAATAAAATCTGAAGGACAAATAAATATATAAGATGCATATACTTTAAATATGCTTAGACAGCAAGCCAAAATGTTACAACTAAACTTTCTAATATGAAAGTCACCTGTTAAAACAGGTACTTTTTTCAGTTATTCAGGTACTCACTTAAAACTAACAAAAACTCTTATTACCTATGAAGTATTTATAAAAGTAATATAAAATTAGAAACATTTCTTTATACTACATTAAAAAAAAGAAATTAAAAGCATCTGTATGGCATAATCTTGATATACAGTTTAAATGAGACAGCCATGCTAAATAAGTATTATAAATATCTTCAGAGTTAAATGTACTCTGAAAAGAGTTGCTATTTAATAGGAAGACAGGCTTTGATTGATATATTCACACATCATAACAAACTTACACCTACAGAAGTAACCAGGTAGTGAGCTATTAAATGTACATAATAGTGATAGAGAGATTGCTTGGGTAGTTAAACTATTCAGGCAAGAGGTATTATACCTCATGTTGTTGATTGTTGGATTTATATATATAAATTAGTTAAACTTAATAATTTTATGTTTTCAGGAATTTTGGTGCCTTCTACAAATGTACATACTCTAATAATATATCATAATGTGATAACTTCTCCAATAACATAATTAAATTTTCAAAAGACATGCAAGTACACTTTTTGTGTAACCTCAGATCTGTATTAAAAAATGAAATGTTTGTCAATTAATGTCAATGGTTTAAATAATAATAATATTAAAAGCAAAAATTTGTTCAAATACATAAACTTACATAATCCACACTTGGTGTTTCTTCAAGGAACACATCTTTTAGAGGAAGACAATGACAAATTAAATTCTAATAATTACACTTTATTGGCAAGCTCCCAGTTTAAACAGAAAAGGAGAGGGGCAGCTATATTATTAAATAATATATTGCTTGCTCCTAAAATAATAAGCAGTTATCAAGATTCTTTAGGAATGTTTTGCTTGATATCAATTGAAATAAATATGAAAATGTATACACTAGCAAATATCTACTGGATTCCAGGGGTTAGAATAAAAACAGTAAACTAGCATTTAGAAGAAATAATACACCTTACAAAAGGTAGTTTAACAACGGCAGGAGATTTCAATTGTATTATGGATGATCAAGATACTGACACAAAATGTAAAAGGAAAAAATCTTCCACATCAAGAGCTTTAAAAAAATTTATTGAAACTGCAATTATTAAATATATAAATACTTTTGCTGATCCTAATTTTTACCTTTTTTTCACATAGACATAAAACTAACTCTAGAATAGATATAGTATACATATCAAATGATTTGCTAACAAAATTAGAAGGGTTTAAAGTTATAACATGCCCCTTATCAGACCACAACACATTAATATTTGAAATGGAACTTGACCTTATACAATCAATACCCATTGCTAGAATACCATCATATATAACAAAAACTAGCAGACTTTAAAGATTTCTGTTTAAATGAAATTAAAACTTTTCTTGAAATAAATACAACTAAAGATCCATCATCAGTTTATTATTGAATGTGAGAGTTTTGTTTTTGGGGCAGAAAGATTCAGAGTGGATGGACATTTTTATTGTACTTCCACTGGTTTACTTATCTCAATGCCAGGAGTGTCTAGCTTTTTATGTTGGTAAGACCTCTTGTAGCTGTAGGGATCTGATTTATGAACATACTTTGGATATAAGACAGCAAAAAACTACTAATGCCCTTTATAGGCATATTAAGGTACACTCTACACATAAGTTTGGTTTCATTATTATTCAGCAATTTAAAAAGGATGTCCAGGGAAGAACTGAAGATGAACATCTTTTATTACATGAATTGAAATGGCAGATCCGATTAAATACTTTAGTGCCACCTGGCTTAAATGATAGTTATAGTATTGCACCTGTTCTTAAACTTAAAAATTATATTTAAAAAACTATGTTTAAATAGGTTTTAGGTTTTGTTCTTGAATTTGTATTTGATATGGTTTATATTTCTTTATATGTTTTTATTGAGGTTGTGATGTCACACATGTCATGTGTCTACACCTTGATTTCTAGGGTTCCTATTACCTTGTCGAAGTTCCGAAACTCCGAGCACCATAAGGCCGAAACTTTATGTCCGAAGTTTCAAAACTTCGACAAGGTGAAAAAAATAAATAAAAACAAAAGAAACATAGAAAACTCTTACAAGCAGGGGGCAAGCCCCCCTGCACCCCCCACACCCTCCGCTCTTTAAATAAATATACCAACTCCTAGTTCGCACTACAGTGTGGTAAAGGGAAATCTTCACTTTCCGCAATGTATTGCGATCTTGGAGATGGTATATTTAAAGAGTGTGGGGGTGCAGGGGGACTTGCCCCACTGCTTGCAACAGCTAACTTGCTGTTAGGGTTTTTATTTATTTATTTTTTGTGTGTGATCAAATTTCTGGAACTTTGAACATCTGAGTTCGATGTTCTCAGCTTCGAAGTTTCAGGAATTCGACAAGGTAATAGGAACCTGATTTCTATTGGTTTATCAGAGTTTAAAAGTTTGGATGATATGGTAATTATTTGTTCTGATGAAGTTCCATTAGGAATGAAAGCGCTAAACAACGTGGACTGGATTGTTTTTTTTCATTAAACTTGTTCGGATGAAGCAGCGTGGGTTTTCATTGTCCTTATCATCAGAATAAATTTACCAGATATAGAGACTTACATACTTTCTTCTATAGTTAAAAATATAGCACTATGTTTATATTCTTCTTATATATCTACATGGAAACAATTACAAGAACATATTTGGCTAGAAGCTATACAAAACCAAATACAAGAACGTTTATCCATATTATACAATCCATTATATTGGATGCTTAAAGACTGTATATTAGAAAATAAAGCCATTAGAATTCAATCCAATTACATAAACCTTACAATACTGAACTTTAAAAAAATTATTAAAAATCCTAGCATTAATTCTTGGCTCTTCTCTCTTTTTCCTATAGCATTCACATCCAATAACACGGAAACATTGCAAACTCATAGGACAGACATATTAAAAAAAGGCTAAACTATTATTCTGGAGCCAATGGCTGGACCAGGACAAGATTTTGTCTGTTAATCAAATAATAAACAAATTTAATATTGATAAAAACATATGGTTGTTCCTACAATCTTTAAAACAATATATAATAAATACAATAAAATTAATGCAATTACCTATCAGACAGAATAGATCTAAATTAATTGAATACATATTAATAACTATTAATCAACATTTTAAAGGTAACAGCTATCTATCAAACATTTATAAAGTTGTTAAAAAAACAAAAATATGTCATAACAAATCATATTGGAATTATTTTGCATCAATAAATGGCAATTTACTAACACAAGAAGATTAAGAATCTATACTTAAATCTGCAAAATATACTACATTGTCACTTCAATGGCATTTAATTACTTAGAGATTTCTACATAGGAGTTTTCTTACTCCACATAAGTTAGCTTTAATGCTTGCAAATAAAGAGATGTGTTGGAGATGTAAAATAAAATTAAAGGCTGATTGGCAGCATGTTTTCTATAATTGTACATGTCTCAAAAAGTACTGGAATAACATTATTTTTTTTCAGATTGTTTTTAATGACAATTTTCATTTAACTGAAGCTCTAGTTTTGTTTAACTCCCCTATACCTAAATGTGTTCCTAAAAAAAATATTCAATTCTTTGGACTTTACTTGCTATTGCACGTAAGATTATTACTATTAATTAAAAAAATGCAACTCCTCCATCATTCAAGGAATTTAAGAAACATGCTTTGACAGTTGGATAAATGGAAATTTCTACTTTAAAGAACAGAACCAACAGAATTACTACATACTACAACAACTGGCAGACTGCAATGGAAATATTGGAGAAGAACGATATGAGTATACACTAATGTAAAACCTTTTTACAACAATGTAAAAAAGCATTATTTGTTTTCTATAGGCATCATTGTAAACAGTTTCTTTTTTAGGTTTTGATGTTATATTGTTATTTATTGCAGAATAGTTTTGTTTTTCCTTATTACGAACAAATACTTCTATTGTAAAAAATTATATGGATTTCTATTTTACAAATGTAATCAAAACATTTTTTATCCTTTTTTGTTTTTCATATATGATTAAATGATTTACAAAATAAATAAAACATTTTAAAGTAAAAAAAAAAAAAAAGAAGACATTATGATTCTGGCACTGTTACTGCTGCAGTTGCAGAGCATTCTGTGTTCGAAAAACAACTAATAATGTTCACAATTGTATTTATGAGCATCTCTATTCTGTCATGGTAAGAAATCTTAACAATGCCTTCCATAGACATATTCTGATATGATCTTCCTACAAGAAGTTTGCATTTTATGTGATTGATTACCAGACTGTTGATCAATGGGGCAAATTTTATTTAATGCTTGTTTTTTCCTAGTCTAAATAATTATATTAATTACAAAGATACCACCAAAAAACAAGTTGTCAGTGTAACTAAAAACCAATGCACCAAACACTGAAGGCAACAAAGGATGAACAAACCACAGAGATGAGCGTAAACACTTTTAATCAATGCTTTTGTCACATAGACTTCATCAGAAATATTTTGTATTTGCATTAATTAAACAGATAAGTTAAAGAAAAGACCTCTAAAACACAAGTTATAATACTATTTACTAATTTTAGGTTGTCACACATTTCATCTCTGAGTCCCATAATGCAGTCACCTATTTTTGTAGAGTACTGTATAACAGGTTAAACGTGTTGCAACTACAGTTGATTGAAGTCAGTGGGTACTTGTTGAAAGCACTTAATATAGTTTTATTATTTTTTTCACTCATGAGTACTGTTGCATTTAATACTGGTATAAGTAAATTGTTGGAAGATTTGTACACATTCATTGTAATTTTTTATCAATTACCAATGGCACTGAAAAATACTGAAGCATATAGTTTCACCAAAAGGATTATTTTTAAGTATAAAGAAACAGTTAACTATGCTATGGGGCCAGCTTTTGAAGTTAAATTATCAGAAGAGACAGACAACTTAAGAGTTCTTAGACTTATCAGAATCATTTAGCAAAGAAAAAAGAAATAAGTATTGCAGAACACATTCAAGTCATAAACCATTCAAAGGGATACGTAAGAAATAATTCAAAAACTATTAATGCCAACATCATTGCATTTCTTGAAAAAGATAGCACTATTGGATCAGTGAAAACTAACATGCTTAGGTATAACACATGTCTAGGATGTGATGATAATCTGTAATAAATAATAGTGAAGAAAACAATTATTTACTTTTTTAATTAATTCATTCATTAATATAATACAATGTTATATAATTTAATTTAGTTTTTAGAAGGGTGAGAAAGAGTGCTTATGGCTAGCTGGCTAGCTGATGAGCATGGATGTATTTGAATATTATTTTCCCTTAAAAATTTAAAATTTTAAAATTTCAAACTGCATTATTTTAGAGCCATCCTGATTCTTATATGCAGAATGAGTATATGAGGAGGGGAAGATCCAATCATTCAGTAAAGTTCAATCCATCTAAGTGACATACTTTAATTCTTAGAAGACAAAATGTTTTACCTTTGTAAGGTTTACTTTAGTGGCATTTATAAGCTTGTGGTCTTATTATCTTAGTAACAGAAATGCCTATAAAAAGATTTCAATAATTCAGTAAATTCAGTGAATCTTATGTATGCAAACCTTTACCAATGTTTATAAATGTTTGTACTGCATGTTGAATGAAAAATGCTTATTCACACATGTGCACACACACACACACACACACACACACACACACACACACACACACACACACACACACACAAAAACACATAAAACACCCTTTCTTTGTGTCTTTGGGAATTTTGAAAATACAAGACAAACTAGCATGCCTATGTGGAAAAATAAAGATTTCTTGAAACCTATTCACTAACAAAAAACGCACCCACAGTTCAGACTTCCATATATTTTTTAAATAGTAATACACTGAGGAAAGTAAAATTAAAATAATTAAACATTTTAGATTTAAACTGCTGTAGGTGGATTGGACACTCTAAATTGGCCCTAGGTGTTAGTGGTTGCATGTGTGGGCCTTCTGTGGAAGGTTGGGCGCCGGACTGGCAACTTGACACCATAGAACTCCACTGCCAATTATGAGCAGACAGGTGATGCGCTGTGGTGACCTCTAACCGGGAAAAGCCGAAAGAAAAAGAAGAA
Organism: Protopterus annectens; assembly: GCF_019279795.1. NCBI lineage: Eukaryota > Metazoa > Chordata > Ceratodontiformes > Protopteridae > Protopterus > Protopterus annectens. The sequence continues at coordinate 867,312,257 of NC_056729.1, forward strand.
GAAGAAACATTTTAAATTAAAACTATTTGTTAATACATACTCAAAATGGATGCAGAATATTTACCTCAACAACAAAGAAATTCACATTGTGTGTTTAGTTGTTGAGGAAGTTTTTTAAAATCCATTTCATAAATACACTGACAAAGCAATTATGATTGTCTTTTTGGTCATAATTCTCTTTTGCATTTGCCTACTTATTTTGTTGAATTATCATACCAGTTCTCATTGGTATTCCCAAAGAAGGTATGAAATATTTAAAACGTTTAGGAAAAATAAGAAATTAATAATTCTGTATATATTAAAGTATTACACTTCTCCGGGAGTTATATTCCCTATGAAATATAAAGCACTGACATTTTCTATATTCAATATAACTTGTAAACTTAATATAATAGTAAAAAATAATAACATAATACAATGAATTATTTTCTGCCCATTTTAGACCAATCATTATAGTTAAGTGAACTCAGAAACTATGCTATATATTTATGCTGTTAATTTATACTTATTAATGCACGCCCCTCACAGAGTAAGCAAATACTGGTACAGGAAATCCACTTTGAAATACATTGTACCACACACTGATACTTTCTGTTTCACTGCCATATATTTACTATTATTATTAAAAGAAGTGCTAGACAGTAAACTTTATCTTATCTTACCATGGTGGTTTCAGCGATTGAGCCAAAGCTGTTAATAAATATGTTGCATGTCACATTAACTGGAGGACCTGCAAAAATAAATAAATAAATGATTAAATAAATAAAAATAATAAAAAACAAAATATAGATACATTTCTAACAATTTAGCAAACATATCTTCATACATTAATACAATATTTGTACTATGTGCTATTTTGTAATAAAGCCACTTTATAAAAAATGAACTTTTAAAATAAAGTCTCACCAACTGTGTTGGCTCATAATCTATGTGTTTTTTTCTGAATTTTGAAGATTTTGAAACCTATTGGCTTAGATTCAGAAATAAATCGCCTAATGTGTTAGGTGAAATTGCAATGTTACTGGTGTTGCACAGGGTAGAAACATTTTAGAGATACAAGTAATAGTATTATTGTACAGTTAGCATCTTATTCAAATGACCATATAATTATATGATCATACGAAACATTATGGTAATGATCCCAGCTGCAAATGAAAAAGAGGGTAAACAACATGGCAGAACAATAAAAGAATGTATAAAACCTGTATGATGAGCTGTGACCACTACCAAGTTTGTAAAGTGTCATTTATTGGTGAATGGAGAAAAGATATTGTGCTAAGATGCTTGGGCTAGCATCTGTATTAGCCAAACAATATATGTAAGGGACCATTCTCACATTTAGTTTCCATGACGTTGCCTGTCTTCACCATCTGCTTTGCAGATGGAAACAACAAAGAATAATATACCATCACCTCCTTGACAGAGACTTAGTCAAATATTATTGTGTGGACAGTGACACAACAGATTAGCTTATACATATATGCCATTCTTTCAAAGAATTGCATAGCATGTGTAGAATCTGAATCACTCTGGACACTAAGATAAACATAGCACTGACTATCCTCGCAACAATGATCTTCCAGTGACCATCAGAGGACATGATGGGTGTTTCACAGGCATCTGCCTTATGAATACTACACCAGTTACTCGATGTCATGTTGCAGCATGTGGCAGAGCATATTTGATTCCCACATACCACAAAGTAAAGAACCAATACTACATAGATATTCTACAAAATAGCCTGTTTCCCTGAAGACCTAAGGACCATTGACTGCACACACACACTGCCAGAGCCACTTGGCACATATGGATATCCATATATCATCCTGATGGGCTTTCTTTCCATTAACTGCCTTATCATAGGATCATAGAAGATTACTAGGCTATTGGCCCTGAAACCCTTATAAGCCTAGCCAAGAGTTTAGCCCTTGTTTAGACAAATCAGCACCAAATGCCCATGTCCAGCAGGGACATGGGTGGAATCCCCAAGGATATATTTTCTGTTTCCCATCCAGTTATCCAGGTTGCACTTAAAAAGGGGTAAAGAGGTACTCTGCTGGATATAGAGAGGGAGTCTAATCCATAGATGAGAGAGTCTCTGGGACACAGATCTGTCCCACCAAGTCTTGTTGATGTCACAGACTAGGTTGAGGCTGTGCGTGTGGGTTACACAAGTAGAGCTTAACTTGTGGATATGCAGCAGTCCCATCAAGGTGGGGTCCATGATCACCTTGTATGCCAGACAGATGTCACCTCTGAGGAGGCTGTAGGAAACAAAGTAGAGATATAGGGCTTTTGGCCTATCTGTGTATGGTAGATGTTTGAGGCCCTGGATTCTTTTGGTGAGGAACCTCTGTGGTATCTTCAGCTGCTGCATGTGCTTTGTGAGGTACATACTAAAAGGTGCATTGTACTCAATAATGGGCCTAATAAGGGAAGAATACAGGGGTGATATGACCTCCTTGTCGCTGGATGAGACACCCTTACTTATGAGGTGGGCCATGTAGAAAGCTTTCCATACCATGGAAGCAACATGGTGGTGAAATGTCAGGCTGCTATCAACTTGGGTACACAAATCCCTCACTACTGATTGATTGCTTAGGACATTGTTATTACTGTGATAATTTGTGTGGATGTCACTCTCCCCAAAGGGGGTGATGATGCATTTTTTTGGTATTCAGCTTGAGGCTATGTTTCTGGTACCAGTCATTTGTCTGAGTGAGACCCTCTTGGAGGATGTCCACATCATTAGGTGAATTGATGACAGCACCCAGCTTGCAGTCATTTGCAAACTTGGTCAGCCATAGCCCACTGGTTTCGGCCTGCACCTCAGAAAAGTATATCCCAAATAACAGAGGCCCCAAGACCGAATCCTGGGGTACGCTGCTTGTTACGAGTCTACTGCTTGAGGTGGCTTTCCCTATTTTGACTACATGGGTTCTATCAGTGAGCCAGTTTGCTACCCATCTGGTAATGTATGGATTGATGCCTAGTTGAGAGAGTTTATCTTTTATGCCAGAGTGAGAAATAGTGTCAAAGGCTTTGGCCAGGTCAAGGTAGGCAGTGTGCACTGTCTTCCCCTCATCATGGCTGTGATGACTGTCTCAAAGAAGTCAACCAAATTTAGCAGACATGATCCCCCCTTGGCAAAGCCAAACTGTGTGGGATCAAGTGTTTAGAGGTTGACAATGTCCTTGTTTAATGATATCCATGATAATTCATTCCAAGGCCTTCCAGATCAGGCTAGTTAAGCTGAATGGTCTATAATTTCCCAGATCGGTGGATGCTCCACCTATGTGTAAAGGGATCTCAGTGGCTGTCCTCCACTCAGCTGGGATAAATCCAGTACTTAAGCTTTGGTTGAATAGGGTGCCTAATGGTGCTGCAAGTTCCTGCCTGAGTTCAAGTAGGATGCAACCTGGGATGTTATCGGGTCCCATGGAGGCTGTATTTTTGCCTTTGAGAGAGCATTGATGACCTGATCCCTAGATATAAGGGGAAGGGGGCAAGTGCTGGGGATGTCCTGATTTACTAATGGGGGGGTAAAGGGGTAAAGTTTTTTGCTGAATCTGTCAGCCAGCAAGTTTGTTATATCTATGTCATTTGTATATGTGGTGTCCTGCACCACCAGATCTGAACAGATCTGGGTGCTTCCTTTGAGGTTGCAGACATATGTGAAGAAGGCCTTATGATTGTCTCTAGTAGATGTGGCCAATTTGGACTCAAAGTTTGTTTTGGAAGATTTCATTAGTGGTCTTATTTGCTTGTTCATGCTAAAGAGACATTGCTTCCAATTGGGCACCTGCTCCTTCTTGGACTTGGACAGCACTTTTTTCCTTTTGTTATAGAGTTTATTTATTGCAGTTGTCCAACAGACAGGTTTGCTCTTCCTTGTGGAGGATAACTTAGTCATGTCGGGTATTTCTGATTCCATGCATCTATATAAATGCTCGTATAGTGCTTTGGTGTAGTTTTGGATATTGGTGCCAGTTCCTACAAAGGGGGAGGGGGATGTGAAGCTGTTTATACCATCCTTCAGGAGGCTGTAATCAGCTTTGGAGAAGTTTTTATGTCTGATCCTAGCTAGATGGGGGGTTGGGGGAGATGGTGACTTTGAAAGTGACTGCTTTGTGGTCAGATCTTAGTAGGGAAGAAGATGATACTATAGGGATGCTGCAGTGGTTACTCATGTTGGTTAATACCATGTCCAAGATATTATCAGCCCTTGTGGAGGTATCGACTAGCTGTTCCAAGGCATTCGTATTGACAAAATCAAGGAATCTCTGGGCATTTGTGTTCTGGCATGAGTAGTTCTTCCAGTCTATGTTTGGGACATTAAAGTCACCCAGGATCAGGGTAAAGGGTTGAATCTTGATAGATTCGAATAGGTACAAATAGGCAGATTAGGCATCTTGAGTCAGATTTGGGGGCTGGTAGCTAGCCATGATTTGAATAGGAGTCTTGCCAATGGTTACCTGCACCTGGACTGTCTCCTGTGCTTCATACCGTTTGACCAGCCTGGAGGTGTGTATGTCTTTAATGTATATTGAAACTCCACCTCCTTTGACTTGACTGCCCACAGTTTGGGGTCTGAATGTGTGATAGGATGAGTAACCATGTAAGGCTGGGGTGTTCTCCGCAGCTTTGAACCAGGTTTCTGTGACTGCACAGATGTCAGCATTTTCCAGGGTTAGGAATGCTTGCAATGAGTGCAATTTCTTGTTTAGACTCCTAGCATTTAGCAGCATGACCATTAATTTGTGTTTTGTTGAAATTTTTATGTTGGTAGTTTTAACCTCATCACTTTTCCTAAAAAAAGCTCTATAGGGGAGGCAAGAGCCTTTGCCAGAAGCCTAAAGCCCTGGTGAGACAGATGCAGGCCATCTCTGGCAAAGCATTGTGGTCTGTCCATCATATCTTCCCAGGCTGTCAGGTAGTGGATTCCCCTGGAATGACACAGGAAACTAAGCCAATTGTTAAAGTCAACCATTTTTGTGATATGCCAGGTATCAGGGTCTTTTCATTCTCCCCAGACAGCTATACCAGGACCTCTACAGTGCCAATTAGGGTAGTATGTCATTGTAGACCCCCACTCATGGTTGCCATCTTCCATACAATGGCAAATGCCTTTGTGCAGGCATGCATAATCATATTTTTGACCCTCTGATGACTCTGTTAAGCTGATCTGTTGTGGGTACTGACTGAATTTATATCTGCAACCAGCTCCTGCAATATACTTTGATGGTGGGCATAGTTTAGTCTAGACTGTGATCAGAATCCACTGTCTGTGCTCATGGGGAGCCTATGGTAGTACATTGGTTTCTGTCTGTGAGGACTTCCTAATATGCTTCTACTCCTTTGCCCTCTTGTATGCACTTGTAATAGCCTACAATCAGTAAGAGGGCACAAAATATGTGCAGAACCATCTGTACCAATCATGCACCCATCTGACAGCAGCAGCTACAAAAGGTACCGTGGATCTAATATCCCATTATGACAGGTCACTTCTCCACACAGGTTCTAGCAGGGAAGCATGGGGATGGACAGCTGTAGTCTGTTATTAGCCTACATGATACTATCACAAACACAGCAGAGCCTTCATGTGTACCACATACTTGCACATGTCCTGCAGCAGCTATCTCATTTGCTTCCCCTCATGACCACAGCCGGCATTAGGCATAGGTCAACTAGGTGGCCGCCTAGGGTGCCGATCTAGCAGGGACACCTTTCCAGTAATTTGGATAGTGTAGGAAAACCAGGATGGGTGTACCAGGTGGTGTAGGTGGATACTATAGAGCTCCTCTGCCTAATGCACCAGTTGACCAAAGGCCAGCCCTATTCATGACACCTCACCCACTATGAAACACACCTGATCTGCTGTTGCAGATCACAGAGTGTGTGCCTTCCAACACATCCTCACTGTCTGAGATGCTAAAAGAGGACACAGTCCACCTCAGACAGCACTTCAGCCATATATCTGATGGGCTACTTCTGTTTGCACGTCTGTGTCCTCTAATTCATGCTTTTATCCCTTCCTGTGATCCTCACTCCCTTGTCAGCAACTTGCTGTGAACCAACACCTCCAACAATGAAAGTATCATACACATATCCCATCATCATCCTCACCAGCCACTGGCATAGGTTCATAGGTTTATAGGTTCATAGGTTGGTACTAGGCTACCGGCCCTAGAGCCTATACAAGCCTAGCCATAACAATTCCCTGGCTATTTCTTCCTACACTATTTACTTCCCTGGACCCCTGTCTAGCAGGGCGACTGACGTGATCCCCGGGGTGAATTTCCTTTCTCCCATCCAATCGTCAAGGTTCCTTTTGAAGAGGGCCAAGGAGACGCTCTGCTTGACATGTATGGGCAGTCTATTCCTGAGTCTAGGGAGTCTCTGGGTCAGGAACCTATCCTTCTAACATGTTTTTTTTTTCTTGTAATGACAAGGTTTAGATCCCTGAAGTGTGTGACTGTGAGGGATTGGGATTTCTTTAAGTGTAGCATGTCCAGCAGCTCTGGGTTTGACATGGCCTTGTATGTTAAGCAGAGATTGCCCCTGAGTAGACGACATGCCACAGAGTATAGCTGTAGTTTTTTAAGGTGGTCAGCATAGGGCATCTGCTTTAGGCCTGTGATTCTTTTAGTGAGGTATTTCTGTGGCCTTTCCACTTGTTGCAGATGTCTTGAGAGGTACATACCAAATGGGGAATTGTATTCTATAATGGTTCTAATGAGGGATGAGTACAGTGGGACAATGACCTCCTTTTTTCTGGATGAAAAGCCCTTAGTGATGAGGTGTGCCACATAGAAGGATTTCCACACTGTTGTGGCGATGTAGTTACTGAAGATGAGACCACTATCCACCTGTGTCCCTAAGTCTCTTATCACACTTTTGGTGTTTAGTGTACTGCCACCTATGTGGTAATTCATGGGTACATGTTTTTCCCAAAGGAATAACTATACATTTCTTGGCATTGAGCTTCAGCCCATGGCTCTGGCACCAAGCATCTGTTTCTGTAAAGCCCTTTTGTAGAGTATCCACATCATTTGGGGATTCAATAATGGCTCCCAGTTTGCAGTCATCCGCGAACTTTGTTAGCCAGAGTCCCTTAGTGTTGGCCTGTACTTCAGAGAAGTAGATGCCAAACAAGAGCATTCCCAGGACTGAACCCTGAGGTACTTTACTTGTCACTTGTCTGGAGCTGGATTTGGAGTCAGCTACTTTTACAGTGTGGGTTCTGTCAGTAAGCCAGTTGGCAATCCATCGAGTGATGTAGGGATCAATGCACAGCTTAGTAGGTTTATCTATAATTCCAGAGTGGGGGATGGTGTGAAAGGCCTTGGCAAGGTCCAGATAGGCTGTGTGGACTGCCTTACCCTCATCCACAGCTATGGAGACTGATTCGAAGAAGTCACTCAGGTTTAGGAGACAAGATCGGCCCTTCATGAACCCAAACTGGGTGGGGTCCAGTGTTTGAAGATTGCCAATATCTTTGTTTATAAGTTACATGATAATACGTTCCATGGCCTTGCAGATCAGGCTCATCAGACTGATGGGGCAGTAGTTCCTGGGATCCAAGGTGGATCCCCCCTTATGAAGTGGAATAACTGTATCTGTGCACCCCTCAGTGGGTACAAAGTCTGAGGTGAGGGTATGATTAAACATGACACTTAGGTGAGGTGCCAGTTTATTTGTAGTTCATGCAGTACACAGCCCGGGATGTCATCTGGTCCCATGGATGCTGTATTCTTAGCTTTGGAGAGTGCGTTTTTTACCTGTGTGGCCATTATTACCGGAATTTGGCAATCTTCCGGTATTGAGATGGGCTGTTTAGGGGGTGAGAAGGGGTTGAAGTTGGCACTGAATCGATCTGCCAGGATATTGGCAATATCCTTGGGATCAGTATATTTTATACCATTCTGTTGTAGCTCAGAGCAGATCTGAGCATTGCCATTTAGATTTTTGACATAGTTATAGAATGCCTTATGGTTGCCTTTGGAATGTTTAGCAATTTGGAGGATTTTACGAGGGATCTCAGCTTCTTACTGAGGCTGGTAAGCGAATTTTTTGCATCATGAGATTTTCCTCTTTTCTGTAACAATTTCTTTCTTTTGTTGTGAAGTTTGTTTATGGCAGGGGACCACCAGATTGGCTTCTTTTTTTGGAGAAGAGCATCTTGGTTCTATTTGGGATGGCCCGATTCATGCATGAGTGGATGTGCTCATACAGTGTCTTAGTGTAGGACTCAGCAGTCGAACTTTCAGTTCCCATCTGCATGGGTGTCATGAAGTTTGTCACTTCTGACTTGAGTAGCATGAAGTTGGCTTTGGAGAAGTTTTTTATGGAGGTTTTCTTACTGGGGAGTGGGGATGGGATATGGATGTTTAGGGTGATTAGCTTATGGTCTGACCTGACCAACGAGGGGGTGGCCATAGGTGTGGAGCATCGATTTCCCATGTTGGTAATTACCAGATCTAGGATATTGGAGCCCCTGGTGGGACTATGGATTAGCTGATCTAGGGCGTTGGAATTTATGAATTCCAAGAACCGTTGGGCAAAGGTGTAGGTACATGTGTAGTTTTCCCAGTTAATGGCAGGGTAGTTGAAATCACCCAGTATTAGGGTGTTTGGTTGTATCTTAATATTTTCCAGTATGTTTAGAAAGGTGTAGTGAGCATCTTGGGGCATGGTGGGGGATCTGTAGCAAACTACAATGTGGATTGCAATCTTACCTAGTGTTAGTTTTACCTGGAGAATTTCAGACGAATTGTGTTGGGCAACTAGCCTGGTGGGGTGTGAATATCTTTGGTGAATATGGACACTCCTCCATCTTTAGTGTTTCGATCCTGCTTTGGTGGCTGAAAAGTGTGGTAAGAGTTGTAGCCTGGTATTGCAGGGGTGCTCAGTGGAGCCTTGAACCATTTCTCAGTTACTGCACAGATATCAATGTTCTCCATTTTTAGGAGTGACCTGACACTGTGCATTTTGAGGTTGAGCCTTCTAGCATTGAGTAGCATTACCTTCAGATTTTGCATGCTTGTACCTGTTACAGTGGTGGTTTTATCCTTTGAACTTTGCCTAAAAAGGCACTATAGGGGTGGCAAGAGCCTTAACCAGTAACCTGAATTCCAGGGGCAACAGGTGGAGACCATCTCTGGCAAAGCATCGTGGTCTGTCGATCATGTCATCCCAGGCAGACAGATACTGGATCCTTTTTGAATGACACCATGAAACTTAGCCAATTGTTGAAGTCAATCATTTTGTCTTTATATTGTGGTATCATATATAGATTTATCAAAAAAAAAGTACAACACTTTTATACTCTATAGACCAATGCACTTATTTAATGCAGACATCCACCACCATCCTCCATGCGCTCCTTATTCACTTGTTACCAAGTCCCTGATGAATAATAACCCTACCAATGTACCATGCTAAAAAATCCTCACATGCTTCCCACATGGTACTGACCTGTGAACCTTTATCACAGCAAATGTATAATAGTTCTTCACTTTGTATACAAATGATATTTTGTATTCTAGATCCATTCACTATACCATAAAAGATGAGGTGATCTCTGTAACCTTGGCAGCTGTATATATACTGCATGATTATAGGGAACAAAAATCATGATAATGAGGCCTGCTGTTTCCTGTGCAACACTGCTGAAGTATTCAGCTACGTGACATTGCCATACTGCCCTTTGGTACCTATCATGTGGTATCTGCAGAGTTCATTGACAAGAATTTGCTACCACTGTCCTCCTCATACCACCTCATGAAGTGGTCATGGCTTAAGAATGGGCAGAGTTTGGAAGCATTCCCATGTGGTACAGGAGGGACACAAATTTTTCTGTACCTTCTGCACTGGTAACAATTTGAACACTGTTGGGGAAGTCCTATGAGGACCACTCGTACAAAGGGGATGCCTGGCACTGCCATGTCAAGTTAGTGAGTTCTACCATGGTCATCACCCACTCTCATAAGTATTGACACCATTGGAGCAGAGACCTGAAGAGATGCCACCCTGATCATCCACTTTTACAAAGACAAGATAGGGGATGGGAGACAGAGTTTTATAGTAAGTATGAGCTACTGGTAATTGCTTATACCATATATTTATATATATATATATATATATATATATATATATATATATATATATAGATATATATATAGGTTCATAGGTTCATACTAGGCTATCTGCCTTAGGGCATTTGTAAGCCTAGCCAGAGTGTGTTTGGCTTTCACCACCCATTTTAAATGAGTTTTACTATGCCTTTTTCAAGGTTAGTTTACTGTGCCTCTGTCTAACAGTGACACAGAAGTGATCCCTGGGGTAAACCTACAATCTCCCATCCACTCATCAAGATTCCTCTTGAAGAGAGTCAGTGAGGGACTCTGCCTGACTTGGACAGGGATTCTATTCCAGAGTGAAGGGAGCCTCTGGGTTATGAATCTGTCCCTCCAGCATGTCCTATTTATTTCTGTGCTGAGGTTCAAGTCCCTCAAGCGTGTAGATCGAAGGGATTTGGATTTTCTGAGGTGAAGCATGTCCATCAATTCCGGGTTGGACATGGCCTTATACGTCAGGCATAGATCGCCTCTAAGTAGGCGGTATGCAACTGAGTAGAGCTGGAGTTTCTTTAACCGAGCAGCATATGGCATCTGTTTGAGCCCTTTGATCCTCTTGGTGAGGTACTTTTGGGATCTTTCTAGTTGCTGCAGGTGTCAGGTAAGGTACATCCCGAATGGGGCATTGTATTCAATTATGGGCCTGATGAGGGATGAGTAAAGAGGCACGATGACCTCCCTTGATCTAGATGTGAATCCCTTCATGATAAGGTGGGCTATATAGAAGGTTTTTCGAACCACTTTGGCCACATGATTGTCAAATGAGAGATTGCTATCAACTTAGGTCCCCAGGTCCCTAATTACTTCTTCCGTACTTAATGGGTTTCCACCTATGTGGTAATTTGTGGGAACTTTGTTTTTGCCAAAGGGGATGACTATACACTTTTTGGCATTGAGCTTGAGACCATGGCTCTGGCACCAGTTGTCTGTCTCTATGAGACCTTTTTGGAGGATGCTTGTGTCAGCTGGAGAGTCGATTATGGTGCCCAGTTTGCAGTCATCTGCAAACTTAGTCAGCCATAGTCCACCCGTGTTGGCCTGTACCACCGAGAAATATATACCAAACAAGAGAGGTCCCAGAACTGAGCCTTGTGGGACACCGCTTGTGACTGGTTTGGAGTCTGACATGGCTCCAGCAATTCTGACCATGTGTGTTCTGTCCTTGAGCCAGTTTGCAACCCATCTAATGACATAGGGGTTTATATTTAAGCTGGGGAGCTTATCTATGATGCCAGAGTGGGGTATTGTATTGAAGGCTTTTGCAAGGTCCAGGTAGGCTGTGTGGACAACCTTCCCCTCGTCAATGGCCTTGGTGACTGATTCAAAGAAATCGACCAGGTTTAAGAGGCAGGATCTACCCTTAACAAAGCCGAATTGGGTAGGATCCAGTGTCTGTAGGTCCCCAATATCTTTATTTATGAGTTCCATGATGATCCTCTCCATAGCCTTGCAGACCAAGCTAGTCAGAATTATGGGGCAATAATTACCAGGGTCCGTTGAGGCACCACCTTTGTGGAGAGGGACCACTGTTGCTGCATGCCATTCTTTGAGTACATATCCTGTAGTAAGGCTGAGGTTGAACAGTAGCTTTATGTTGGGGTTCAGCTCTTCTTGGAGTTCATGTAGGATGCAGCCCGGGACACCGTCTGGTCCCACTGATGCTGTGTTTTTTGCTTTGGAGTGGGCGGCTCTTACCTGAGAATCTGAGATGTCAGGGGGGCAACACTCTGCTGGGATAGATATTTGCTCTTTGGGAGGGGGAGAAGTTTGCACTGAACCTGTCAGCCAGGATGTTGGCAATGTCTGTGGGTTCAGTGTATTTTTTGTCATTTTGGACTAACTCTGAACATATCTGGGAGTTACCACCCAGGTTCCTAACATAACTAAAGAAAGCCTTGTAATTATCTTTAGTGTCCTGTGGAATTTTTCTCTCGAAGCTGGCCTTAGATGATTTTATGAGGGACCGTAGTTTTTTGCTAATACTGATCAGAGATGCCTTCCCTTTTAGGGATTTTGCTCTATCATGTAGTAGCTTCCTTCTTCTATTGTATAGTTTATTTATGGCTGGGGTCCACCAGACAGGACGCCTGCCTTTGGGGGATTGGGTCTTGGTTTTATTTGGGATTGCATGATCCATGTATTCCTGAAGGTGTCCATAGAATGTGTTTATAAAGGATTCTGCTGTTTGGGCCATATTTTCCACTGGCCCAAGGGCTTTGAAGGATTCCACCTCAGTTTTGAGGAGTGTGAAGTTTGCTTTAGAGAAGTTTTTCACTGTGGTTGTTTGGGCAGGGGGTGGGGTCGGGATGTGGATATCCAGTGAGATTAATTTATGGTCCGATCTTACCAGTGAGGGATATACCTCAGGTCTGGAGCATAGAGTCCCCATGTTGGTGATGATCAGGTCCAGTATGTTTTCCCCTCTTGTGGGAGTGGTGACAATTTGTTCCATAGCATTTGAGTTTATAAATTCTAGGAACCTTCGGGCTAAGGTGTTAGGGCTTGAGTAGTGCTCCCAGTCTATGTTTGGGTAGTTGAAATCGCCCAATATAATGGTGTTTGGAGAGACCTTCATATTTTACAGTGTTTTCAGGAAAGGCGAGTGGGGTTCCTGAGTTTGGGAGGGTGGTCTGTAGCAGGCTATAAACTGAAAGGCAGTTTTACCCACTGTTAGTTGCACATGGATATTCTCCGATGCTTCGTGCTGTGCCACCAACCTGGAGGTGTGGGTATCTTTGACGAATATTGATACTCCCCCTCCTATTGTGGTTCGTTCTGAGTTTTGGGGCCGAAAAGTATGGTATGAGGTATAACCTGGTAGTGCTGGGGTGTTCTCTGGAGCCTTGAACCAGGTTTCTGTTACTGCACAGATATCGATGTTCTCCATGCTGAGGAGAGTTTCGAGTGCGTCCATCTTGAGGTTTAGACTTCTGGTGTTGAGTAGCATTACCCTTAGTTTCTTTTTCTTTATGATATCTATGGAGGTGGGTTTGGCTTTTTAGCCTTGCCTAAAAAAAGGCACTATGGGGGTGGCAAGAGCCTTTGCCAATATCCAAAAGCCCAGGGGTGACAGGTGCAAGCTGTCCCTAGCGAAGCAACGTGGCTTGTCGAGCATGTCATCCCAGGCTGACAGGCACTGGATCCCCTTAGAATGACACCAATAATTCAGCAAATTGTTGAAATATAGATATATATATATATATATATATATATATATATATATATATATATACACACACGTCTGTATGTGTATGCATACATATATATATATATATAGATATATATATAGAGAGAGAGCAAGCGAGAGCAAGACAAAGATAGGTTGATAGATATATCTTTGTATAACTGCACCTCAGAGTCAAGAGATAAATGGTGTGTGCATGTGTGTGTGTGTGTGTGTGTGTGTGTGTGTGTGTGTGTGTGTGTGTGTGTGTGTGTGTGTGTGTGTGTGTGTAGATATTAATATAATATGTATGGATAGATATACATATAGATATATCTTAGTTTGACAACTGCATCTCATAGACAAGAGACAGATGGTGTGTGCATGCATGTGTGTGTGTCTGTGTTTGTGTATCTGTATGTAGATATAAACTTAATATTATATAGCTAGCTAAATTGTTAGACAGATAGAAAGCCATCTAGAAAACTCAAAAAAGCAAGGCTTCCTCTGCTAAACCAAACCCTTTCTTACTGACTCCTCTAGGAAATCTTTACCATCTTCTTACTTTCTCTCCTCACTTCTTTATGCATCACCTTTACCGATTAATCTCAATTCTATCTTAGAAAATAAACAAGAGGTTTGCACCACAAAATAGCTAAATGTGTATCCAATTTACCAAATCAAACTCAACCATTGCCTTGCACTAAATCATCTAAGTCGGGTCAAATTTCCTAATTACCTTATCTACTCTCAACTAATTACTGCTCATAAAATAATTTACAAACCTAATGCATGCCCTTCTCTACAAATCATTTTACTGTTTTTACAATCTTATTATAATGATTGACTTCATTTATGCTAAGAAGACCAACTGAATGTATGTAAAACATTTTACTTTATTGTTTAATATTACCAGCTAATGTATGTTAAAATGCTGTTTTTATGCATTGTATATTTATAAGAAGCTTTTCTGCCCAAGTCTCCAATAAAAATGTGACTTTTTGCAGTTAGACTTTCTTGATAAACAATGGCAATCTATCAGTCAACAAATAAATATATAAAATATGTCAGTATGACAACTAAACCTTAGAGACAAGAGAAAGATAGTGCATGTGTTTGGGGGGGGTCTATATCAGGAGACCGACAGCTGAAATCACCAAACACCTTTACCTCGACGTTGCTTAATCGAAAGCAGGAAATGTCAAATGACCAGAACAGCAATATTTTTCTAGGGAAAAAAATTGCTGGGCCATTGTTGGAAGTTTGCCATTTCCTCCACTGTAGTGCGCTCTTGTAGTAGGTATATTTAAGTAGGGGGGTGTGGGGGGCAAAAGCTCCCAATTTATTTTGTTTTTTTTTTGGCCCAACGATTTTTTTACCTGGGATCGCTGTTCTGGCTGTTCGACATTTCCTGGTTTTGGTTAAGCTGTGTCGAGGTAAGGGTGTTCAGTGTTTTTAGCTGTCAATGTGGTATAAAACTTTAGAAGATCTGGTTAAACTGGACAAAAAATCTAAAATATCTCCCTGTATGTTACATTAGAGTTATCATTCACTTGGCAGAAAAGATGGCTGCAGAGACTGCTCTGTCAATTATTGGGAAAATAAATCATAATCCATGAGATATGTTGGGAGAATAGTTAAATCCAGAGAAGGAAAACATGAAGTTATAGGTTCATAGGCAGGTATTAGGCTATCAGCCCAAGGGCCTAAGTAAGCCTAGCCAACAAGGTTCCCTGGCTTACGCCACCCAAGAAAGTTATTTTCCTGTGCCCCTGTTGAGCAGAGCCACAGAAGGGATTCCCAGAGTGTATTTCCTATTTCCCATCCACTCATCAAGATTTTTCTTTAAGAGTGCTAATGAGGAACTTTGCTTGACATACATGGGTACCTTGTTCCAGAGTATGGGAAGTCTCTGGGACAGAAATCTATCCCTCCAGCATGTCCCATTTATTGTGGTGACAAGGTTTAGGTCAGTAGAGCATGTAGCTTGGAGTGATTGGGATTTCTTTAGGTGTAGTATGTCCAACAGCTATGGGTTTGACATAGCTTTATATGTTAGGCAGAGATCACCTTGGAGTAGGCGATATGCTATGGAGTAAAGCTGGAATTTCTTGAGACTGTCAGTGTAGGGCATCTGTATGAGGCCAGTAATCCTTTTTGTGAGGTACTTCTGTGGCCTTTCCAGCTGCTGCAGATGTCTTGTGAGGTACATTCCAAAATGGGCATTGTACTCTATAATGCGTCTAATGAGTGTCGAGTAGAGGGGGAACAATGACCTCTTTCTTCCTGCATGAGAATCCTTTTGTGATGAGGTGTGCCATGTAGAAGGATTTCCTGACTACTGTGGTGATGTGATTATCAAAGGAGAGACTACTGTCCACCTGGGTCCCAAGGTCTCTTATCACACATTCTGCATTAAGTAGACTGCCACCTATGTGGTAGTTCATGGGTACAGAGTTTTTACCAAAAAGGATAACAATGCACTTTTTGGCAATGAGCTTGAGGCCATGACTCTGACACCAAGCATCTGTCTCAGTGAGGCCCTTCTGTAGGATGTCCACATCATTTGGGGACTCAACTATGGCTTCTAGTTTGCAGTCATCTGCAAACTTCATTAACTAGAGGCCTTCTGTGTTAGCCTGTACTTCAGAGAAGTAGGTACCAGGAGAGGTCCCAGGACTGAACCCTGTGGTACTTCACTTGTCACTGGATTGAAGTTAGATTTGGAGTCTGCAACTTTTACAGTGTGAGTTCTGTCAGTGAGCCAGTTGCCAACCCATCTTGTGATGTAAGGATTTATACCTAGTTTACTGAGTTTAGCTATAATTCCAGAATGGAGGAAGGTGTCGAAAGCCTTGGCGAGGTCAAGATAGGCTGTGTGAACCACCTTACCCTTGTCTACGGCTTTGGTGACTGCCTCAAAGAAGCCGATCAGGATCAGGAGGCATGATCTGCCTTTCACAAACCCGAACTGGATGGGGTCCAGAATCTGGAGGTTACCAATGTCTTTGTTTATGAGTTCCATAATGATACTTTCCATGGCCTTGCAGACCTGGCTCTTCAGGCTAATAGGACGATAGTTCCCGGGATCAATGGTGGCTCTCCCTTTGTGGAGTGGGATAACTGCTTCTGTGTGCCATTCAGTGGGCACAAAGCCTGATGTGAGGCTATGATTGAACATAGTGCTTAGGTGAGGAGCCAGTTCATTCTGAAGTTTGTGTAAAGCGCATACTGGTATGTTGTCTGGTCCCATGGATGGTGTGTTTTTGGCTTTAGAGAGTGCAGCTTTTACCTGCGTAGTTGTGATTACAGGGACTTTGCATTATTCCTGTATAGATATGGGCCCTTTAGGGGGTGAGGGAGGGGTAAAGTTATCACTGAACCTATCTGCCTGGATGTTGGTAATATCCATTGGTTCTGTAATTTTCATGCCGTTGTGCTGTAATTCAGAGAAGATCTGGGTGTTGCCTTTGGGATTCTTGACATAGCTATAGAATGCTTTGTGGATGTCCTTAGAATCAGTGGCGATTTTGTTTTCGTAACTAGTTTTGGAGGATCTTATAAGGGATCTCAGCTTCTTACTGAGCCTGACCAGGGAGCTCCTCCACTCATGGGAATTTACTCTCTTTTGCAACAGTTTCTTCTTCTGTTGTACAGTTTGTTTATGGCAGGGGACTACCAGACTGACTTCCTTTTTTTGGAGGATAGCGTCTTGGTTCTGTTTGGGATAGCATGATCCATACACTCATGTAAGTGCTTATAGAGTGC
The DNA here is from genome assembly GCF_019279795.1 of Protopterus annectens. Classification (NCBI taxonomy): domain Eukaryota; kingdom Metazoa; phylum Chordata; order Ceratodontiformes; family Protopteridae; genus Protopterus; species Protopterus annectens. The sequence goes on from NC_056729.1 coordinate 867,329,327, forward strand.
ATTTGTGTAGGATTCAGCAGTCGTAATTGTATTGTCCATCTGAATGGGTGTCATGAAGTTTGCCACTTCTGTCTTAAGAAGCATGAAGTTGTCTTTGGAGAAATTTTTTACCATGGTTTCCTTAATGGGGGGGTGGGGGTGGGATGTGGATATCTAGGGTGATTAACCTATGGTCGGATCTGACCAACGAGGAGTTGACTTCAGGTGTGGAACAGTGGTCACTCATGCTGGTAATGACTAGGTCAAGGATATTGCTGCCCCTGGTGGGGGTGTGGATAAGTTGATCCAGGGCATTGGAATTTATGAATTCCAGAAAACATTGAGCAAAGGATTTGGTACATGAGTAGTTTTCCCAGTTAATGGTGGGGTAGTTGAAATTACCCATTATTAGGGTGTTTGGTTGAACCCTAATATTTTTCAGTATATCAAGAAAAGAGGAGTTGGAATCCTGGGGCATGGTGAGGGATCTGTAGCAAGCTACAATTTGGATTGCAGTTTTACCCAGAGTTAGTTGCATTTGGCTAATCTTGGATGCATTGTGCTGAGTAACTAGCCTGGAGGTGTGGATATCCTTAATGAATATAGACCCACCTCTGCCTTTGGTGTTCTGGTCCAGGCTAGAGGGCAGAAAAGTGTGGTATGAGTTATAGCCTGGTAATGCAGAGGTGGTCTCTGGAGCCTTGAACCAGGTTTCAGTCACTACACAGATATCGATGTTTTCCATTTTAAGGAGTGCCTCAAGTGAGTGCATTTTGAGATTTAGACTTCTAGCATTGAGTAGCATTACCCTCAGTTTTTGCTTGCCTGTTCCTGTTACGGTAGTGAATTTGTCATTTGAACCTTGCCTAAAAAAGGCACGATAGGGACGGGAAGAGTTTTAGACAGTATCCGGAATCCCAGGGGTGACAGGTACAGGCCAATTCTGGCAAAGCATCATGGTCTGTCGACCATGTCGTCCCAGGCAGACAGATACTGAATCCCCTTAGAATGACACCAGTAGCTTAGCCAATTGTTGAAGTCAATCATTTTGTCCTTATACTGTGGTATCATTCTGGGCAATGGCAGGATGCTACTCAGGACTAGGGTCATACCTGCCTGGGCTACAAGATCGGAGAGCTCTTTCATGTCTGTTTTCATGCAGTCCAGGGAGGTATGTCTCATATCGTTCACACCAACATGGACAATGACAGAGTCATATTTGTACTTGTTGTGGAGTGACCAGAGTGCGTGGGTTATGTGGCGGATCCTGGCACCTGCTAGGCAGCTGACAGTAACCTTCTCCTTGTTTAGTCTGGTGAGTGGGACATCAGTATGCCCGACTATAGAATCACCTATGACTAGTGTGTTGGGTACGTTGTTTTGCCTTATGGGCTGTGGTTGAGTGGCACACTGAGTCTCTGGGCTTTGTGTCATTTGGGTTGCATTTGGGGGTGGAGGTTGCTTCCATTTCTGCTTTGGAGGTCTCTGTTGCTTGAGCAGATTATTACTGAGAGCCTCCACAAATGTTTTTGTGTTTCTTTGTGTGGATTTTGGTGGTGTAGGTTTAGTGCGACTATGTGATGAGTGTGGTGTGGTGCAAGTGTTTACCTTCTCCTCTTGACTCTCAAGTTCAGGCTTGGTTGGAGAGAGCTTTACCTCCAGTTTGGCTAGATAAGTGCATCTCTCACAGGTTGTAGTGTTGGGTGGTAGGAGGAGAGGGTTGTCTGTGTACAAGAGGCAATAGCTACATTTCCCCAAGATGCCCAGATTCATCAGATAGACAGGAAAAAACACTGGGAGCTGACCCTTGGATATGCCTGAATAAAAAAATATTTTCCTTTAGACAAGTGAGAAAAATGAGAACAATCGCTATTTTTCTCTAAGCAAGTGAGGAAAGTAAGTACCAAAACTGTTTTCCTCTAGGTAATGAGGAAAGCTGAGGGCTGTAGTAATTTGTAGCTTATTTAGTGCATACAACAAGCTCTGAACAAGCGCTGAGCAGGAATAAGCAAATTCAAGTGCTAAAACTAAGAATCTGTATCTGGACTAGACTAGTTACAGGAAAGAAACAAGTGCAAATGCGAGTTTTTTAATCAGAAAGTTGAAAGATATGGAAAAATTGCCCAAATGGCCAATAACTACAATTTCTAGGCCAGAAACCACTCCTTATGTGGTAGATAGGTTACCTAGTACTTACCACTCCCACTGATAAGCTAGCAGGCTTCCCTGCAACACAGACAGGTTTGGGGGGGGCTCAGAAGCTTACATACAGTCCTGGATATAGCAAATCTGTATCTGGACTAGACTAGTTACAGGAAAGGCAGGAAACAAGCTTCATTTTTTTTGTTACAGTTAAGCAGAACACAGGGAGATTCTAGCAAAGTTTTTTTTTTTTTTTTTTGTAAAGGAAAGGGAGAAAGGATTAGCAGAAGATAATTCAAGGTTAGGAAGCTATTTGGGTTAGCCTTCTCAAATGTTCTCTCTGTATTAGGTAGAATGAACTAATGACACTAGACTGGGAGGAGTGTCCCAGATCAAATTTACAGTAGGGTCGGGCAACTGCAAAACCACAAAGTATAACAGCAGGATGCCAACAGGGAGGAGGGGTGGACAATACTACAGCTACTAGCCTACACTCTTTTAGACAGTAAACACTACAGAAATGTTTATCACAGCAGAAAAACAGCAGTCAGCCACAAAATGAAAGTTTTTAAACAGATAAAGGTGCAAGGAGACTCAACAGAATGCTTTTAACTGCAAACAAATCAGTTATATGATACACTCCTTGCCAGGAAATCAGAACAAAGTTGAAGAACAAACTCCAGGAAAAGCAGCAAACGTCCAATGAATTCTTTATTAACAAGACACAGTTGTTAAGCACTTTCGAAAATCTTCATCAGAACAACATAAATCCACAGAACAACATTGCAAATATATACCCCTCTTAATTCATCACATGATGTTATAAATTAATTAGTCATTTAAAACAAGACTAACAATTTTAAGAGATTAAAAATGTAAAAATTATTGTTATTTAATACTATAAGCCAATGGCTTTAACAGGGGGGTGATTGAACAACAATCATTTAGCCCAGGATAATTACAGACATCCAATAAAATCTGCCATCTAAGTTCCTGTCTGTCTAAATGTTTATTTATTATCCACCCCTGTAAATCCTTTTGTATCCGTTCTATAATTAAAAAATTAAAATTATGATTATCGTTGTTTTCTACATCCCTATAAAGTGCGTGTGTGCTTTTTTTGTTTTTGATATCTAAAATATGTTCATATATCCGCTTCTTAAAATTTCTACTGGTTTTTCCAACATAAAATGCTGGACATTGATTACATTGTACAAGGTAAGCAACATTAGGGATATTACTTGAATACTGTCCCTTTACTTTGTACTTTCTATTCCTAATACAAAAATATCAGTAGTATTTAAATAGGCACATGAAGAACAACAACCACATTTTCTTGTACCAAATTGAACATATCTCGTACCTGTATTATAGGAATTCCCTTTTTCCATTCTGGCTTTTAGGGACCTATCCTTTTTATAAACCACGGTAGGTGAAAGACCCACTTTGTCCACCAAATCATTGTTCTTAAAGGCAGTGATGAAACTGAATGTATATTTATTACCTTCCGTTGTTATATTGATATGATGTCCTTTATCTTTCATCTGACTACCCAAAATGGGTAAATAAGTTCCATTTTGTCTTTTAATTATAACTTCATTATATACCCTGTTCAATAGACCTTCTGGGTAAGCCCTTTTCAGAAACATATCAGTTATCTTATCAGCTTCTCTAATAAACTATTCATTTTTTGTAACCATTCGGTCCACCCGAACCAGCTGCCCCTTTACCACTGCTTTTTTTTGATGTTCGGGGTGCCAACTAGAATAATGAAGATATGTTTTAGAAAAGGCCGGTTTCCTGTATAGATTAGAATAAAAACATTGTTTTTCAAAATCCTTTCTTACTTTAACATCTAAAAAAGAAATAGAAATTGGGTCATAATGAAATGAAAACTTTAGAAATTCAACCATATTATTTATATATATCAAAAATTCATTCAGTTTGTCCTCAGTGTCAGTCCAATATATAAAGACATCATCCAAAAATCTAAGATATATGGACCAACATTGGGAATATATACTATCAAAAATGTATTTAGATTCCCAGTGAACCATGACATAATTTGTGAAACTGGGGGCACAAGCCGCCCCCATTGCCACCCCAGTGGTCTGTTTATAAGTTTGTCCTTCAAAGTAAATAAAATTATTCTTTAAAACTACTTCCATAAGTGTTGTACAAGCATTTACTGTCATATTATTCAATGTTTTAGTTGAATACAATTCCTGTTCAAACCATGCTAACCCCAATTCATGAGGTATAACACAAAATAAATCGTGAATGTCCATGGTCACAAAAAATCCATTATGACTAAAAGGTAAATTATTTAATCTATCCCAAAATTGCCATGAGTCCTTTAATATATTAATGTTATTAAATATACCATTTCTAATCTTATTATTAATCCACTTGGCAATATAGTATGTTTTTGACCTACAACCATCAACTATGGGTCTGAGGGGTGGGTACTCATGACACTTGTGTATTTTTGGTATACCAAAAATACTAGCCAAAGCTGGTTTGTCATTCAGCATAAAATCATAATTATCCTTATTAATTTCATACTGCAAAAGCATATCATACAAAAGTAAATCAACTCTCCAAAATGCCACGTTAATTTCATTTCTTGATCCTTCACAATATTTATCAGTAAAAAGCAAACTATTGATTTTATCCTGGTAGTCAAGAGAATTCCTGTATAGATTAGAATAAAAACATTGTTTTTCAAAATCCTTTCTTACTTTAACATCTAAAAAAGAAATAGAAATTGGGTCATAATGAAATGAAAACTTTAGAAATTCAACCATATTATTTATATATATCAAAAATTCATTCAGTTTGTCCTCAGTGTCAGTCCAATATATAAAGACATCATCCAAAAATCTAAGATATATGGACCAACATTGGGAATATATACTATCAAAAATGTATTTAGATTCCCAGTGAACCATGACATAATTTGTGAAACTGGGGGCACAAGCCGCCCCCATTGCCACCCCAGTGGTCTGTTTATAAGTTTGTCCTTCAAAGTAAATAAAATTATTCTTTAAAACTACTTCCATAAGTGTTGTACAAGCATTTACTGTCATATTATTCAATGTTTTAGTTGAATACAATTCCTGTTCAAACCATGCTAACCCCAATTCATGAGGTATAACACAAAATAAATCGTGAATGTCCATGGTCACAAAAATCCATTATGACTAAAAGGTAAATTATTTAATCTATCCCAAAATTGCCATGAGTCCTTTAATATATTAATGTTATTAAATATACCATTTCTAATCTTATTATTAATCCACTTGGCAATATAGTATGTTTTTGACCTACAACCATCAACTATGGGTCTGAGGGGTGGGTACTCATGACACTTGTGTATTTTTGGTATACCAAAAATACTAGCCAAAGCTGGTTTGTCATTCAGCATAAAATCATAATTATCCTTATTAATTTCATACTGCAAAAGCATATCATACAAAAGTAAATCAACTCTCCAAAATGCCACGTTAATTTCATTTCTTGATCCTTCACAATATTTATCAGTAAAAAGCAAACTATTGATTTTATCCTGGTAGTCAAGAGAATTCATAACTACCACCCCACCACCCTTGTCGGGTTTCATAACCAGAATGTCACTGTCCTCAATCAATTCATGAAGTAAAACATTCTCATATTCAGTAACATTGGTAAATTTTGGCCTGTTCTTATTGTTTATAATGTTGCGAATATCAAATTCGCACATTTTTTCAAAAGTTAAAATTGGATTTATCAGAGGTGGATTAAACACAATAGGCCGATGTAATACATTTTTCTTGACATTGGACTCATTAAATAGCATTTTGATATTTAACTTTCTTGTGAATAACTTCAAGTCACAAACTACATCAATTACATTTGCAAGTCGTGCTTGTACAAAGGTAAAACCCTTGGACAATATGTCAGCATGTCCAGTATTAAGCACTTTGCTTGAGTAGTTGTATATTTTAAAGTCACCCAAGGTATTGTCAATAATATTCAGGTTAGAGACCATCACTTTACTTACAGTTTCGTTTAAGTCCACCAGATCACCACTGATGTCAAAAGACGCCAAAGTTCCCTCATCAGTTTCTGGATTAATTTCACAATGGTAAATGTCAATCATTTCAGTTATCCCCTGTAATAACTGTTGGTTTGTTTCAGACAAGCTCCTTGTTTGAAATGTACATCCCTGGTATCCTGCTGTCTCCACGAGGGAAGCCACTTCCTCTGATTTTGAATGCGCTCGGACCGCAGTGGGCTCACCCCCTCTAAAGGGACCATCTTGTCATTTTGCGTGTTGACGTCATTACCATTGTTTGATCGTTGATTGGTCCTTCGCTGCTTACCTAGTGAACCAGGTGGTGCTGGATATGCTTTTTTCTGCAAATATATGTTTATGTCCTGTTTGATTTTATTCATATTCTGTTCATAATTCTTAATACAATAGTTATGAATAGAAAAACAAATACTATCATATTCTTTCTTGAAATGGCCAAAAGTTAAATCAGATTGAATATTATCATTGAGCTCCCCAAGTTTTTGATCAAGTGCTTCAATACGCAAATTGTTGTACTTAACCATCAATTGTATTAGATCACAACCTGCCCTATCAAACAAGGCATGTAATTCATCAAGAAAGTCTAAATTGTTTGCTACCCCATTCGGGAAACACCAAAAATGTAACCCTTTAGGCACTTGCTTTAATTCTATATTTTTCCGCAAATAATTGTTTTCTAATTGCAGCCATTTATATTCAAATAGAGTTTTCTATCAGTCATAGTTACATTCACATTTCCGTCTCCACTTCTATTGGACCCAAACAAACCATACATATTGAAAGAAAAGTCATTTACCTTCCAGCCATGTGTTAATACCTTCGGTATTGAACCATTTGAAGCTCCACGATCCCTATTTGAAGCAAGGGTAAGGGGTAAACCCAGTGAATCAGGGAAACCAGTTTGGGTAACCGTCTCATTATTGCCGCACACCTGCCAAGCAATATCCGTAAGTTGCTGACTTATTTGTGAAAGTAAGATAGAAACATCCGTAGTGTTGGCAGACTGCTGGTTCTCCATGAAGAACACTCCCAACAGCAAAATACCACAAATGCACCAATTTCAAACTTTGAACAAAGTTGAAGAACAAACTCCAGGAAAAGCAGCAAACATCCAACGAATTCTTTATTAACAAGACACAGTTGTTAAGCGCTTTCGAAAATCTTCATCAGAACAAGGGTGGTGGGGTGGTAGTTATGAATTCTCTTGACTACCAGGATAAAATCAATGGTTTACTTTTTACTGATAAATATTGTAAAGTGTCAAGAAATGAAATTAACGTGGCATTTCGGAGAGTTGATTTACTTTTGTATGATATGCTTTTGCAGTATGAAATTAATAAGGATGATTATGATTTTATGCTGAATGACAAACCAGCTTTGGCTAGTATTTTTGGTATACCAAAAATACACAAGTGTCTTGAGCACCCACCCGTCAGACCCATAGTTGATGGTTGTAGGTCAAAAACATACTATATTGCCAAGTGGATTGATAATAAGATTAGAAATGGTATATTTAATAACATTAATATACTAAAGGACTCATGGCAATTTTTGGATAGATTAAATAATTTACCTTTTAGTCATAATTGATTTTTTGTGACCATGGACGTTCACGATTTATTTTCTGTTATACCTCATGAATTGGGTTTAGCATGGTTTGAACAGGAATTATATTCAACTAAAACATTGAATAATATGACAGTAAATGCTTGTACAACACTTACGGAAGTAGTTTTAAAGAATAATTTTATTTACTTTGAAGGACAAACTTATAAACAGACCACTGGGGTGGCAATGGGGGCGGCTTGTGCCCCCAGTTTTGCAAATTATGTCATGGCCCACTGGGAATCTAAATACATTTTTGATAGTATATATTCCCAATGTTGGTACATATATCTTAGATTTTTAGATGATGTCTTTATATATTGGACTGACACTGAGTTTTTGATATATATAAATAATATGGTTGAATTTTTAAAGTTTTCATTTCATTATGACCCAATTTCTATTTCTTTTTTAGATGTTGAGGTAGGAAAGGATTTTAAAAAAACAATGTTTTTATTCTAATTTATACAGGAAACCGGCCTTTTCCAACACATGTCTTCATTATTCTAGTTGGCACCCGAACATCAAAAAAAAGCAGTGGTAAAGGGGCAGCTGGTTCGGGCGGCCTGAATGGTTACAAAAAATGAAAAGTTTATTAGAGAAGCTGATAAGATAATTGATGTGTTTCAGAAAAGGGCTTACCCAGAAGGTCTATTGAACAGGGTATATAATGAAGTTATAATTAAAAGACAAAATGGAACGTATTTGCCCATTTTGGGTAGTCAAATGAAAGATAAAGGACATCATATCAATATAACAACAGAAGGTAATAAATATACACTCAGTTTCATCACTACCTTTAATCTAGATAGTGAATTGATTTTTAGTAGCATCTGTAAAAATTGGTATGTTACGTTTAAGAACAATGATTTGGTGGACAAAGTGGGCCCTTCACCTGCCGTGGTTTATAAAAAGGATAGGTCCCTAAAAGCCAGATTAGAAAAAGGTAATTCCTATAATGCAGGTATGAGACATGTTCAGTTTGGTACAAGAAAATGTGGTTGTTGTTCTTCATGTGCCTATTTAAATACTACTGATAATTTTTGTATTAGGAATAGAAAGTACAAAGTAAAGGGACAGTATTCATGTAATACCCCTAATGTTGTTTACCTTGTACAATGTAATCAATGTCCAGCATTTTATGTTGGAAAAACCAGTAGATATTTTAAGAAGCAGATATATGAACATATTTTAGATATCAAAAACAAAAAAAAGCACAAACGCACTTTATAAGCATGTAGAAAAAAACGATAATCATAATTTTAATATTTTAATTATAGAACAGATACAAAAGGATTTACAGAGGTGGATAATAAATAAACATTTAGACAGACAGGAACTTAGATGGCAAATTTTATTGGATGCCTGTAATTATCCTGGGCTAAAGGATTGTTGTTCAATCACCCCCCTGTTAAAGCTATTGGCTTATAGTATTAAATAACAATAATTTTTACATTTTTAATCTCTTAACTTTTTTATTAAAATTGTTAGTCTTGCTTTAAATGACTAATTAATTTATAACATCATGTGATGAATTAAGAGGGGTATATATTTGCAACGTTTTTCTGTGGATTTATGTTGTTCTGATGAAGATTTTTGAAAGCGTTTAACAACTGTGTCTTGTTAATAAAGAATTTGTTGGATGTTTGCTGCTTTTCCTGGAGTTTGTTCTTCAAGTTTGTTCTAAGTTTGAAATTGATGCATTTGAGGAAATCAGAACAAACAAACAGGTGCTTAACAAACAGAGCAATTTTCTGGTTAATACCTTTCACACAGTGAAACTAGCTAAAAAGCTTTACAAATAGTGTGACAGTAAAAACCTTATTTATCTGCTCTGTAATTCAGACAATTTTAGTTCAACCATGCAGATTAGTTAATAGCAATAAAATACAGTAAAAAGTATGCAGCAGGCAATAAAAAGAGGTATATATAAATTGCTTCAAGCAATGACTAGTAAAAATAAGCAAAAAAAAACATGATACTTATTGTTATATTTCTCAGATCAGAGTTGTAGTCAATGCCCCTCCTCCCCTTGGCTCAGTGTGTATAGACAGAAATCCTCTCAAAGTTAGGATGTAAATACCATGTGCAATTAGTTAGGAACCTCTGTGAGATAGACGGCTTAGTAAACAGAAAATATAACTTTGCAATAATGCCCCATTCACAGTGAAATAATGTGTTATGAAAAAGACAGAGACTACCAAAAGAATAAGATATTAGGTTAGACTGTATAGATGTTGTGTGGAGTTTGTATACTACACAGGTGTGGTTTAGCTAATTGAAAGAGAGAAAAAGAAAGAGAGAGAGAGAGAGAGACAAAAATGTATAGAAATGTCAGTCTAAGCTATGGACAGCATACCACTGATGGGCAAAAGTACTGGCCAAAGTGTTGTTATACTGGTTAAATCTGTTTGAATATTAAGGCTTTCCTGACTTTTAAGCTTTTGGTTACTGGTTTTCAGACTAGAATGTTAGTCCATGTAAAAATAACTACTCTTTTGTCATGAATAAAACAACAAGTGCTAAAACACAAGGCCCAGTAATTTTATAGTTAGTTAACTTTCTGGAATAGCAGTTTTGATTCATGTAAATTCATCACAAAATCATGCCATTACCAGAAGAAGAAATACATGTTGTCTTTCTGTACACCTTATTTGTATCCACCACTAGTTGCTTAGAGGGAAAAGTTCTTAAGTGCTATAGGGTCTCATAAACTCAATATCCAGGTTCAAGCCACTGACTGCCAGAATACAGTTTAATTAGTTAAGTCACCATTGTTTTTTTCTAAAGGTGTACTGAAATGCCCTTGAAGAACTATAACTGATATACACTCTGTCATGTTAAAAGTCTTGTCGAATTTGTGAAAGTCTTGTCAAGTTTATAATTTTGTGCAAACTGTTATCAAGATAAACTAGTAATGTATTCACTGTATACTATGTCTACTAAATTTACTTATAAGTCTTTGTGTAAATTGTTATCACAGTTAAACTCACAATGTACTCAACGTATACTTATATATTGTAATTTTCTAAAATTGTGGATCTTTTCTCCCAGGGCCTCAGCTGAAAACAGGTATTGTGACCCAGTCAGACTATACCAGTTAACAAACGTCAAATAAATAAAATAAAAATAAATAAAATCTTATGCAAAATGATCACACTGGGAAGTAAGGACAGTATTGAAAGCTTAGGCTTGCATCCAGATGGTACATTGACCCATTGTATTTTTCCTAACATATTATGCTTTATAAGATAATCTTTATTGTCATCAAATGAAACATTTGTTTAGTAAGGGCTTCCTTGTAGCTAGTTCAACCTGGACGAGGTGCAAACTGGTCATATTCAACCTGGAGAATTTGAACTCCTTGATTACTGTTTTTGGAAGAAATCACCACCACTGTGTTTTCTAAATGTGTGCTGGCAGTCATTCCTTTACTATAGGAGAGTTCTCCTTCTTCATATATGTGCAGCCATGGAGTTTATGCGACTGGGGTTGGCGTAATTATTATGGTGTTTTCCTCCAGGTCACAAGGAAGAGAGTTAAATTCTCACTTTTGAAAGGGAAACTGGCTAGGCTTAAAATGGCTGACAAGTGCAGCTAGCCTAGCACTTGTGTATAAACCTATAAGTCTGAGGTGGTGTGGATAGCTTTTTCCTTACATGGAGGCTGCGGGGGGGGGGGGGTCCTGCCCCTTTCAGAAACACTTTATATTTTTCAAGTCAAGCTTGCAAACTGTAGTTTCATTTGGATTTAGCATCTTCCAGATGCGATTTAATGACCCATAGAGGAAGTGTCTAGCCAGTCTTATCAGACTTCTCCAAAAACAACAGTAAGAATTCAAAAATGTCATCCATCATATCTGACTGATCTTACAGATATGCACACAGCCCAAGTTACTTCCTTTCTTACTGACAATGGCTGTGAAAAGGGTTTCATGAGAAAAAGGGTGGTTGTTCTGTTTTAAATCTCATTGCTGCTTGCAACACAACTTATGATTACATTTTAGCACTATGTGCCAGGAGGGGGTCTACTATACATGGTTGACATTTCAAAATGTCGAAGACCATATGGCTGAGACCATATGATCAACATTTGAAATGTCAACCATGTAATAAAAAAAAATAAATAAATAACTTACCTTCACACTACTAGTAGGGGGGCTTCCCCCACCTGCACCCCCACCCCCGTAACTTAAATAGACCAACACCAAGATCACACTACAGTGTGGAAGATGGAATTCTTTCCATTCCACACTGTACTGAGATGCCAGTTCTGCATGGTTGATATTTTGAATGTCAATCATATGGTCTCGGCCATATGGTCTTCAACATTCTGAAATGTTGACCATGTGAAGGGGACCCGGAGAGGAGGGGATACAAAATAATGAAGCTGTCAGCTATGATTCCTTCTCTCCTTTTCTCAAGTTAGATAGCATGAAACACTACCAAAATGATAGTGTTAGAGATGGAAGGAAGTCTATGGTCTTAGATTAACTGTGCTACCTAATTCATATAAAACACATAAATGAAGGAAAACTTGATTCAATACACCAGCAGTATATTAGACAATATACAATTTTCTAAAGTCTTGCAAACAGAATTTGGGTTTTCTACACACTGATTTTATTCTGTAGACCTGAATCACTTTGAAGTTCCTAGTCTTTGTATGTCGGGATAACTTTAAAGTGCAGTAGCACATGTTGGGAACATGTAATTGTATTGATACCACTTTCACTGAATCCAATTTCAATTAAAATATTTCATCCAACTTACATTCAGTGATAGTGGAGCATTCCCTTTTCTACACTTTTGCATGACCTTAAGGAATGTATATTTAGGTCTGCGGGGTGAAGAGGCATGTATGCCAACAAAAAAAAAAATGTTTTGAGGTTCACTGAAAGTGATTTCAACAAAGGGATTCAGTTAAGTGTTGTCACTCTATTGACATAAATCTCACATTTTGTAGAGAAAAAGACATACAGCAGTTGTATAATCCAAGTACATTAAACAGATGTATACCAATGGAATACCTAATGACTGCAGAAAAAATAAAACCTTGGCAAACTCTTTTTTGATCTGCACTGATATTGTTTAAAATGCAAATAGCTGATCATTTACAACAACTGCAGATTATTAAAAAAGATAATGCTAGCAGAAATCATTTCCTCCATCAGAATTTAAGTGCATGAACAGCACAAGAATCAACACTGTGCATTAACAAAGACAGTGTTTTCTGTGAGCTCAAAGAAAAGCAAAAGTTTGCAAAAATTAAGTTATCTGTCTTTTCCCGGAGTAACGGAGACATTGGAAGTGTTTATACTAAGTAGCTGACATAAGGAGGAGCAGCTGCAGAAATGTGGATGGGTAAGATTTGCCCCACTACTAAATAAAACACCGAGTTCCATCTTATTTGTGGTTGTGATCTGCTAATTAGAAATGTTTACACTTGAATTAAAATGCTGGATATTCTCTAGAGATCCATCACATTCATACTCCCACCGTAGTTTAAGTGGGAATACATAATGTTAAATCTATGTGCTGCTAATGAACTTCATCATATAGTCTTGAACTTCCTCGGTCTGCCTTTATACAATGTATGGCATTGGACAAACCAATTAAACAGACTAAAGCTCCTAGGTTAATCTACAAAGAAGAAGAAGAACAGCAGATGGGTTTTACCAGATTAGTGAAAGAGTAAGTAACATACATGTGTATCAAAATATCAGAATATATTCAGAGGTTATAATTAAAATATTTTTAACACAATTCAAGATGCTTCACTGGCCTGTGTATGCATGTGATGTTTTCTTTGCTTGTAACTGAGATTATATTGCAGTGGAATTGCCCTTTTAAACAAAATTGCAATACTGCATTCCAAAATATATTATAAAAGTAAAATCCTTTGATGGCTTATACATATGCATCAGAAATTATACAAATTGCTAATTATGTGTGTTATACTGGGAAAATTTTCAAGGCAAAATCGACTTTGATCTCTGTCATAATTACCTTTGAAGTTTGGTCTGATTCTTGCATCATATCCTGATGTTTTTCCCATTAGTTTGTCCAAAAAGTCAGATGGTGACATTGGGCTACTACGGATTCGAGAACTGTCAGGCTCCTTTGACTCTACCAAGCTAAAAACAAATATGCACATATTTATTAGGAAACACTTGTCACTGGCAGAACAACATACTAGTTATGGAACATCTCTTCTACATTCTCTTGTTAATATCCTGATAGCTTGCTTCATTTTTTTCAGTTGGTCCTGTAACTATGTTATTTCCAATCTTATTATTTATTCTGCTTTTTTTAAAAGAATCTGTAACATAGATACGCTACAGTTCTAGTAAATATGCAAACTGGCAATAGGCAGGAACAATAAAGTGAATATTAGCACTTATGTTTCTGTTTGATCATTACTGTAGCCGAAGGAATATAACAATACCAAAAGGAGATGTGTGGAATTCTAGAGACAAGCACCAGCTGTAGAGGTCTCCTCAAATTAATCACAGAGACCATAAGTGGAAAGACACCTGACACATCTAACACTGTTAAGGTCTATTAGAAAGTGGTGGGATACATGGAAAAACAATCCATACAAGCTTACATTTAGGAAACAAACTAGCCACAAAAGGTCAGTATAGATAGAATGGAATGGTATAGTTAAATGGAGATGTGTAAAAATAGTGAAAAACAATTTGATTTTGAAATGAGAAATGTTACCACTCTGCTGGTATAACCCTCCTTGATATATTGAGAACGAAGGGAAGATTATGAAAGATTTTCATACATCACTATGTAAATTAGGAAGGTTAGCAAGCATTCTGTGTTTTGAAGGTAAAGCCAGCACAAACCCAAAGTTATATTCTGAGTGGTGCATTCGAGTGAATGTTTTCCAGTATATAATGTTCCCTGGGTATGTAATATGCATTTGTAGCAATCCAGATGGTATCCTTTGAGATGTAACAAGTTTTTTAACCACATCCAAATGTAGTATGTTCTGAGCACACAGAAATACTTCTGTAGACTGCTGGCACCACATTTTGTAATAAATATCAATGCTGTTAAATATTTCAACAATTAACAGTTCAGTACTAAAGCTCCATTGTACTCTGTTTCACAAAAGCAAAGTAATATATGTCCTAGGTAAAATAAGGTGCACAGTGACACAACTGATTAGGTTCATATGTTCATTGGTGCTTACTAAGCTAATGACCACAAGGACCTTTTTAGGCCTAGCCATGTATCCCAAATCTCTGACAAGTTAGGGTATCCTTGATAAGTGTAAGTGGGGGCTTAGGAGATGAAACATTGACAAGCAGGGGCCTGGGAGATGCAACATTTACATGCTGCCTGTGTCCATTAGGTGTCAAGCCAGGAATGAATTTCCTGTTCCCCATCCAATTGTCTAAGTTACACTTGAATTAGGTAAGGGAAGAGCTCTGTTTCCCATGGATGGGGAGCCTGTTCCAGAGATGGAATGTTATGGCACCAGACAGTTTTAATACTTTGTCTACAAATGCAACTTGACTTAAATGAATGTAAATAATCAAATGCTTTCCATAGCAATATCAGGTTATGTTCACACAGTGTTTTATATATCATGCAATAAAACTCTCTTATAGTATGCTGTTGTGTAACAGTGAGTATGCCATCATCCCTACTTGATAGTAAGAGTAGGAAAATAACACAAATTATCTTCCAGATGCTAAAAGTAATGTTTATTAAAATTGAAATAATCCACTGCAAATCGAGTTTGTCAGAATGCAGCAATGTTTCTTCGTTGTTATCTGTACTGCAGTACCAGGATGCTGTACTCTTACAACCCCACACATAACATAAACTGGTATAGTTGTATAAGAAATATGTTAATGAATCGTCCTACGTCCTGTGTAAAATATGCTGATAACAGCTGCATACAACAATCCGGCAAACACTTCATAAAGGATAAAAGCATATTTTGTGTTGCATTATCTAAAAAAAACATGCATACTCA
The DNA here is from genome assembly GCF_019279795.1 of Protopterus annectens. Lineage (NCBI taxonomy): Eukaryota > Metazoa > Chordata > Ceratodontiformes > Protopteridae > Protopterus > Protopterus annectens. The sequence goes on from NC_056729.1 coordinate 867,345,126, forward strand.
CTTTAGAATTCTGATTTTCCTATACTGTGTAATAAAATCTGTTAGAACAATATATCATTATAGTACTGGCTCTTGCTTGAAGTTACCATGAACACTATGTGTCAAAGAATATATCAAAGGACCATGGGTAAGCTGTCTTGTAATTGTGTAAATGGGATGTGCCTAAGATATTCAATAAACATTAACTTGTTCAACTTCAGTTTTATTTTAATGTTTATATGCTAAGCACTTGTGCAATCATTGAATAGAAGCAATGGATTCAATAACTCAAATGAATAATTTAAGTAACATACATTATATAAATTGCAGGATCATTAATGAAGCCAACTGGAATTGATAAAATACACAATAAGATAAAACAGCAAGTCAGAACTATAAAACTGACAAGATGATATACATCATGTAGTCTTACTTGCCAGATTGGAATAATAATCAGAAGGTTCCAAAAATGTTCTAAGCTCAAGAACAGTTCATCCAAACACTCCATGTACTATATGAAACTTGTAAAATACAGGCAAAATCAAACTTACAATAGCAGAGGAACAAATTCAATAAACTAAAAATATCCCGTCATCCACCAAGCTCAACACATTCAAGGAATCAACATTATTTTATATTTAATTACATTGCAGTAGAACTGTAGCAAATTGGAACATAAATTGGTTTTATTTATTTTAGTGAAATTTATTGTAGGATACTGCAGTTAGACATGTGAATGCTTTGAAAGTAAAAGATGCCCATCAAATGTTATCAGAATTTAGTATGGTCAGAAAGTGGAATATTGGGCAAGCAAAGTCAGAAACTGGAAAAAAATGCATGCATATTTATCGTACCTTGTTTTATTTTATAATAATGTTCTTGAAACACTATGGCGTATTACAAATATGTATTTTGGGCTATTTCCACTTGACCTGATAGGCCAGACATGGTTACATGATTTTTTAAACATTTTGTTTCCCGTTGTCAGTCCTTTGCTCTATAAATAAAAGCTAATCATTTCCTATACTTTTTTTAGAATAGGAGCAATTACAAAAGTATTGCTTATTTTGAACATTTCTGAACAAAAAAATTACATTTTCCCACTTTTGTTCTCTGATCAGTAATATGTGCCATATTTTAAACATAGTGTCACAAGAAATTTCTTCTTCGGCAAAAACATGTCTACATTAGCTTTAAGGGAAAAATCAAGGAATTAGTAGAAGGGACAAATCTGTATTCACTTTCAATTTCTGCAACAGGTGCCAGGTTTTTATACTCTTACACTGCATCCATAAAAGTTGTGAATTCCCAAAATACTGAGGAGGCACTCTACTGTAATAAGGCAGGTAGTTAGATGGTGGTACATTTCTGATTATGCCAGCTTTTGCAGCTGCTGTGTAAGACCACAGCAGACCTGTCAAGGCCATTATCAGACGAGAAGCCTCTGCCTCCCTTCAAGGGAAGTGGCTTCAGAGGCTTCCATGTCACTTTCAGCAGGGTGACACCTATCCCCTTGCTTAGAAGTGGGCCTGGTGACCATCAATGACCCACTATCATAAGCATAAACTGAATCTGCAGAAAAATGGGAAAAAAAAGAAGGTTCTTCATATAAGATAATATTTAGAACTCAGTGTAGAACTATACACCCCACAAGTATGTATATGAAAGGAGAAGCCTGGAAGTGTGCCCAAAGCCTTACAATTAAGCCACAGACTCACATGTGAGTTGTAAATAGAAGAAGCCTGCCATGGCACTCACGAGAGAGGGCACCCACAACCTCACAGCTAAGCAGGTAAGTATTACTCCAGTATCTGCAGCACTACCATGGCATAAACACAAGAAACAGGTTCCGCACAGATATATCCACCACACCAGGACTGCACCTGATATGTCATGGTATCTGCCATACGAAGCAGCCTTTATTAGGAACACTGCTCTAAATGATAAAATATCAGTTATTGCAGTTTGAAAAACTCAGGAAATACCAAACACTTCCTATGCCATTTGTGGCATTCCTTCCTAAAATCTGCATCCCAATCCCAAAGCCTTTCGGGTTGGTCATGGTGCCAGTAAATACTCTAGTGTCTGCAATGAAACACACTCCAGGGCCTGTTAGTAACCAGGTTGAATTAGGCATCCATCTTTTTTAATGGAACCTTTAAGGTTTTTGACAACTGCTCCCTGAACTGGCTGTGTAGAAAAATAAGCATGATTTTACTCTCCTTAGCACAGCAAGTAGTCTACCTCCATGAAGTATTAACAATGACACCCATCACAATAAGCATCATGTAATGCAAAATGGTAGCCTGTAATTCTCACCAGAAACGTCATAAGCAGTACAGTTTGGCACTCTCAAAATACTATGCACATGTAAATATGTCAACAGATATGCAGGGAATATGCATGAGTGCACAGGGTCTCCATATCAGCTACATGTGGTGGACTATAGTTGTGCATCATGATGCATGTGCACTTTCCCAAAATACAGTGATTCCTAGATTATACATAGTGCCTACCCTCATATGAATACATGTTAAGCAAACTGCTATATACTTGTGAATTATGAGGATGTGTCACAAGCTTAAATAACAAACCAACCACCACAAAAGAACAGCAGCAAAATCAATACTAAAATGTGAAGCAAGTTTTTTGTTGAAAAGGGTTCAAAGAGGACACATCCCTGAGGAGAAACACAGTGATCTGCTGCATTGTGTTGAGATGTAATACTCATATTTTTTGTATGTGAGCCTTTGTCTTTGAGCAGTGTAAAGGTACATTGTATAATCTGTACTATGATTATCTGAAACCTGTACCTTCATATAGCCCATATGTAATATATGTAGTTATATATTTACATTGTAGTTGTGGGAAGGCAAACCACTGTTAAAAAATGTGTATGGCTGTGCAATCCTATATGTCCTACACAAGTGTGCTCTGTGTATGTATATACTGTCAATATGCCTGTAGCTAGCCTTCCCATATATAAGCCAATATCATAGCGCATTAGCCTTCTGCCACTTGTGACCTACTATGTGCTCTCTACTTACGTTATCTGTAAATCCAGCCATTCATACATATATTCCTGTGAGCCTTTGTGTGACAGCTATTCCAGCTGTATGCATGCATATGTCTGTCCTTGTCTCCAGACTGGGGTATCAGTGGGGTAGCCTGCTGATCACAGCATAGTATGAGTAGTGGTTACTGCGTTCTTATTCATTCAGATACGCAATATTGTGTACACCTATGACATCTTACTGTTTTTAATTGGTAGGCTACTGTCCCCAGCAGTCCCCTGCCTATACCTATGTCTCTTGCTTCCATAGGTGGCATTGTATCCTTATGAGAGTGTCAGATGGCAGACAGACAATTTTAGCTAAGCTGAGAATAATGTCATGCAACAGGCATTCAAGATCCATGCATCCAACCTGTTGAGGAGATATTATGCTCATCAGCCATGGTAGTCCATATCAGGCAGTCAACGAATTGTATTTTTAGACAGAATCACACAACAAAGCAATGTCAGATGTGTGTCAAAGGGGGGGGGGGCTGAAAGAAGGCAGGCAGAGTATCATCTGATAGGTCAGCCACTAAAGAAAGGGTCATTTCTTTCTGCAAGCCAAACTGATGAGAAGCAATTCTTAATGTTTCTGAATGGATGTGACAAAGCCATAGGTATCATACCTGAAGGAGGAGACACAGACTCTAGAAATAACCAACTCCTATGTGCCTCAGAGGAATATGCAGCAGGTTAGTAACTATATGAAATGTGCATACAGCAGCTGCGCACATACTCACTGGAGGCAGGCTACATATAAAACTGAATTCTTCATAGGTACATCAGGTTTACCTGCATAAAGGAATGGTAGCAGAGGTACACATCTGTTCAATGCCTTTATATTGTGTATCACTGCCTGCATGCACATCATGAGGTCTCAAATGTAGCATGGTTCTATGTTTAATGATCAAATGGCCATTCATCATACATAGACCAGCGAAAGTTCCTTCCCTTGAAAGGTCAAATGATCATAAATATGTTCATTGAATGATCATAGTTGGCCAACATAAATGGAAGGAACTATTATGTACTTACCGCTAACGTAGAGATAAGGAAACTTTCCCGTCGACACTGTAGTGCAATCTCGGAGTTGGTATATATAATTAGCGGGGTTGTGGGGTGCACAGCGCTTCAAAATAGGAGGTTTCAGTGAACACCAGAACATCCTTATGTGGGGGGCTGCATCCCCCACACACCTCTTATGTGGGGGGCTGCGCTCCTCCACACCTCCGCTAATTTATATATATATATATATATATATATATATATATATATATGGTTTACTATCAAATTTTCAAATATAACACATTCAAACAAAAATTCAGTCACTAAAGAAAAGTATTTTGCTGATTTTCTTTTTCCCTTGTTGATAGTATGGATCAAAATATCAAAATATCACAATACAAATCTACTTTAATGTTTGCTTCAGACTGTGTCTATGTCCTCTGAAAGGTTTGCAGTCTTCCCAAAAAAGTAATGCAGTATGCAGGTAGGTGTGTGCGTGTGTGTGTGTGTGTGTGTGTGTGTGTGTGTGTGTGTGTGTGTGTGTGTACGTGTATGTATACATGTGTGTACGTGTGTGTATGTGTGTGTCTATGTTTTTGTTTTTGTAAGGATGGTGAATGAAAAATCCAGTTTCATAGTTGTTATTTAAGGAACTATTTTAGTACTGAAATACTCAAAAAAGCTATAAAACTGGCAAATGAAAACAAACTTGGTTGTCATGGATTTTGTCTGAGGCACTGTAAGGTGCTGCATTTCTGGCTTCCTAGCCTTGATTATACACATGCATGGATCTGACACATTGCACTGTGAAAATGTTCATTTTAAGCACTCTCCTGTGCTGTCATGCTCTGATCTTTATTTAGCTAAGCTTTTGAAGTTATCAAATAAATTGCAGTGGAATTGACTATGTGGTAGCCAGAGCAACAAAAATAAACAAAAAGTTGTATCTTTCCTTGCACCTCTCACCTTGTAATGGTATGTAGAGCACAGAGATTAGAAGAAGACAGATCTCATCAATGTCACCTTAATACTGCATTCAACTTGTACTGTAGAAGTTTTCGAATTAATTAGGATCTTTCCTGTTCTTTGAGTGCTTATTATGAATTTCAATGTTTCTGTAAGTACACTATATATTTTTTTATCGTGGAACTTATTTTGTGCCAATCATTTTCTTGAAAGCTCCACACTCTAACCATTACTTATTACCTTTCTCTTGTTCCTTTCTTTGGTGATCAGCTTCTCATCCCCTACAGTGCAATGGCTTTCCTGGAATCTGGATTCCATATTTCTAGCCTCCTCCTAAAGGATGTGGCTTATATTTAACTTTTCTTACTGTTACTTTCCCGAATGTTATGTTTTAATGCTGACACTGAATTAGTGAACTGTTATAAATTAACAGGCTCCCTGGTGCTGAAGAAAGATGTCCTGATTATGATCCAGGCAATCGGAGTGTATTTTGCAATTTAGGTAACACAAAGGAAAATGAGGGATGATAGGAATGACTGGAATTCTATCTCATCTGTTCTGGGAGGGAAGAATGACAACTCAGTCAACTGAGACACTTGGTCTCTCAGTCAAGGCAGGTGACTGCAACCATCAGCATCGCACCACAAACTAGCACCCATTCAACTGTACATGCAATGTAGCAAGCATTAGGGCATATGCAGAAGCACACACGACATTCAGGCTTGCACTGTGGAACATGTACTCAATCAGGCTGCTGCAGGTCTATAGGATAAAGAAACACCAAGGAAAGAGGTACTTGCCAGACAGTCCTCTAGCAAGGAGGCAATTAGGATCCAATATTCAAACTCATATCTATGTTACTGAAACCAGACCCACCAGCTGCTGGAATAGGTTGCTTCTATGACTTGATGGTTGTCAAAAGTAAGTCATGAAGCAAGAGATCAAACGATTTTCATATCTGCTAGTATGATAGTCCACTCTGGTCATTTTGAATAATGAGAGAGATGCCAGGTATTCATGGAGCCAAAAAGCATACAAAAATGAGATTTGAGATAAATTCACTTTTAGAATAACCATTACATATGATTACAACTGTAAAGTGCTTGGTACAGCAATAACACACAGAGTACCTCATTACTTGGAGTCTCTACTATACTGAAGAAGTGCATATATAAACTAAATATACAGCCTACAGCCAGTTTATGGTCTGAGTGCTATGCTCATATGTAGCCTCCTTTTATACTCAGTACTAGTTTCAGTTTTAGAAACCTCAGAATTTCACATAAGCTTTTTCAGTGCATCACATTCCCTCCTTTTTAAACACTAAATACACTCAGTCACTTGGATAAATGGTATTTAAATGACCAACCGACAATGCCAATTTTATAACATCTTCTGTATGAAGTAGTGAGTTTGTGATAAGGAGTGTGTTAATGTCTTTATTTTGAAATTTCAAGGGCAGTAGTAATATTCGGAACAGTGAAAATGAAAGTGTGACTGTAAGGAAAATGTATACTCACCAGGTTGCAGTACCTTGGAGTATTTCCCTTCTCCACGTTACAGTACCTTGGAGTATTTCCCTACTCCACGTTACAGTACCTTGGAGTATTTCCCTACTCCAAATTATAGTACCTTGGAGTATTTCCAACTACTACTCAGCTTCCCGGATCAATAAAGGCAATCCTCCTTATCAAGTGGGTACTACCAATAGTTCTACGTTGTAATACAAAGAGTAATTCCAAATGACCACGACATCAAAGGTTCAAAGCTTTATTGTATAAAATAACTTCGGACCTCTTCAGAATCCATTAACAACCACTGACATCACGTATTTATACAATGCTAATCACTGTTAGTTACCTTCAATAAAACAATTCCCGTAAATGAAATCAATTGTCTAAAAAATCGTTTTGCATTACAATCTGTCCTAAAGGTAGTAAATGACTGAGTTAAACAGTATAAATATAGTACATTCATACAAGACCAAAGTATTAACGAAGAAAATATAATGCACACTGTGCATATAAATATGTATGCAAATATATAACCAAAAATATATATATATATATATATATCAAAAAATCAACTTATCAGACACTAGTACCACACAGAATTATCAACCACAAGTGTATATAAATACTTGTATAAAAAAATTTATGTATGTATACGATATATAATTAAAATGTAATATTGAAACAAGTTAAAATAGTATTAAATAGTAAATGTATATATAAAGTATATAAATATCCATAAATAATCATACATATATAATATATTAACATAATTGTATATCAAACCTGTATATAAAAGTGTGTATGAACCACAAAATAATTTAAAATTTAAAAATAATAACACTAATAATTTGTTAGTGACATTATTTGTGCACTTTTTTAGGATCTTGCGATAAAAATTTTAAGGCTGGTGTAATGTATGTATGGTCATTTAGACCCTTCCCACTGCATGCATCCAATTTTAGCTGCCAAATCATTTCTCTATACCCAAGTTTTGTTTCCCATTCCCCTCCTCTATCAAAGACCTCAACTGTCTCCAAAACCCAAAATTTAAAATTAGCTTGCAAACATATAAGTGAGTGTCTGTATACGGCATTGTTTTCATTTCTGTGATTAATATCCCTAATATGTTCATAAATACACCTTCTTAGATGTCTTTCTGTTTTGCCTATACAGAAACTCAAACAGAATGTACAGTAAGCTAAATACACTACTCCCTTAGTATAACCGCTACTGTATTTTTTGGCCTTTAACGTTGATCTTATACTTGGAAGTTTTAATTCTTTTTGACCTGCAATAAAGGGACATTGGGGACATTTACCACATCGGAATGTACCCCTTTTGTTACACGTATTACTGGGGATTTTTTCCATCTTCCCTTCTTTATTCCTTTCCAGAATGTTTTTCAAATTCTCATTCCTCCTATAACTATAGGTTAACGTATTCTGGAAAACCGTCACTCTAGTGGGCATGGATCTAAACATATCCCATGTGTCGAAAGTCACATATACAAAACCCCGTAGGTAATAGGAAGGTACACAAAATCACTAGAATCCAAGTAAAAATCCAAGTATTTAATCAAGTAAAAATGTAAGCGCTTTCGCGGATATCCAAATCCGCTTCATCAGACATGTCTGATGAAGCGGATTTGGATATCCGCGAAAGCGCTTACATTTTTACTTGATTAAATACTTGGATTTTTACTTGGATTCTAGTGATTTTGTGTACCTTCCTATTACCTACGGGGTTTTGTATATGTGACTTTCGATTGTTTTTGGGTACAAGTGTTTCTACAATATCCCATGTGTCGTTAATACATTTTTTAAGCCACCTAATGCCTTTGTAGTAAGTTAAAGTCAAATAAGGCAGTGGCTTAGAATTAGTACTATCCTTGTGACCTATATTTTCTTTTTCTATGGTTACCCCTATATTGTGATCAGATCTAAGTAGAGGGGTATAAATAGTATCCCTTCTCTCTATCACGAAATTCTTAATAGTCTGTTAATTCGTGGGGGTAACCCCTTTGGTGGAACATATTTTGCAGAATATCTAACTCCATTAAAAATACTTCATTTTCTGTTGTCATCCTAGCCACACAAATCATTTGTCCCTTTACAACATTCTTTTTTAGCTGGATGGGGTGGTCACTATCAAAATGGAGGTATGCATTAGAGAAATTCTTTTTCCTATAAATAGTAGATTTATATCTTTTCGCTATCTTATCCTTGTATAACTTTACATCAAGGTAATGAGTTTCATTTATATAGGTCTCGTGTAAAGCTAAGGAAAGTGGTACTATCGTTAATAAATTCAATAAATTTCTCAATAATACATAGCGGACCTTCCCATAAAATAAATATATCATCCAAAAATCGAAAGTAACTTGTAATATATTGGGAAAACTCTGATACAAAAACATAATGCGTTTCCCAATATAACAAAATCATGTTGGCATAAATGGGGGCACAAGCTGCCCCCATGGCTACTCCTTCAATTTGGTTATAGTAATCACCTTGAAAGAAAATGTAATTGTTCCTTAGTACTAACTCCATATTTTCCAACACTATCTTAAATTCATCTGGTTGTAAAAAATCCATTTCTATCAAAATCTTTTCAAACCAGTCCATGTCTATAGAGTGAGGTATAACAGTAAATAGATCTTTAACATCAATAGTAATAAATACTGCTCTATCATTGTATGTCACCTTACTAACTTTCTGTAAGAAGTCCCATGAATCAACTAAAATGTGTTGATATTTAGCATGAAAGCCCTTCAGTTTTGTATCTATATATATTGCTTGTGGTTGTGTCTTGGAACCTTGAGATGACACAATAGGTCTCATGGGAGGGTCATAAACACATTTGTGTGTTTTGGGTATGCCAAAAATTGCAGGAATGACCGGCTTTTTTAACCTTCAAAAAATCATGTAAATCCAAATCAATAAGACCCTGCAGCAAATTATCATCCAGAATGTAGTCAATTCTTTGATAGGAAATATTAATTTCATTTTTAGAAACCAGGGAGTAGCTTGCACTATCGTTGAGTATATCAAGCATCTTTCTAGTGTAATCCCACTGGTCCATAAGGACCATGCCTCCACCCTTGTCGGGTTTCATCACCCGTATTCTAACATTATATCTAAGTTCACTAATAAGCTTAATTTCATCTTGAGTTAAATTACTTTCTTGTCTCCCTATATTCTGGAAATAGTTGCTTCTGATTTGTTTCATAAGTATATTTTCAAAATTCGTAATATCATGCTGCAGTGGGGGGTTGAATGTACTACGTCTTTTTAAAGATCCTTTTTCATAATTAAATCCTTCCTCTTTAAACATAACAGTAAAATTCAACTTCCTCAAAAACATTTTAATATCTAATAAAATACTATCAATACTAGGTATTGTGCGTGGTACAAAGGTGAAACCTTTTGTAAACAATTGAAAAAATGTCTTATTTATTGCCATATCAGTATAATTAAAAATATTAAAATTGTCTAAGGAATGTATAATAGAAGTAACTTCTTTTACATTCTGTGTATTATCATTCTGTATATTGTCATTCTGTGTATTGTCAGGAAAAAAGCTAGTAGAAAGACCAGCATTATCGTCTTCTACTGCTTGTATGTTCTCCTGTTGTTTGAACTGTAGTGGTATTCTCCCACTATCTGAGCATATGATTGTCGTTGAGAGGCTCGGTTCTTTATCCTTTCGGATTTCCTGGGCCCCATCTCTCCTAAAGAGATATTATCATCTCCATTGTAGGTGTTCTCATAATTTCCCCCAAACTCCCCCTCCGGGTGAAAATTAGTGTTGATAAATTCTGCAGAATCTATACGTTCTTCCCTCCTGTAGTTGCCTGGACTATGTATCGGAACTGAATTAGGCTTATAATAAAACCCTCTAGTTGGAAATAGTTTCTTGTTGTCAGTTCTGTAAGCTGTACCAGACCGGTACTCATTTAAATCCCTTTTTAAGTAATTTCCTGTTGTAGTTACGTGATGTTGTATTGTCAACATCTTATATTATTCTAAAATACACAGTCTTATATTCTTCTATAGAAAATAGTAAATCATCTGTAATCTCTTTATACAATTTGTCTATTTCTATCTTGTCCAATTCCATTCTGTTCTCATTATACTTTATTAATATTTGTATAATAGCCAAACCACATTAATTAAAAACATTACTTATGTTCTTGAACACGTCATCATCCACATCATAATTAATGTTACTAGGAAATTTGTTAATTCTAAGTCCTTTGGGAACAATGCTATCGTGGAGACATTTATTAAAATACCAATTTTCTACTACCAAACTTTTATATCTCATAAGTAGTTGTTTTAGAGTCTTACATTTCTCCTTGTAAGTCGTGCTGTTTTTTCGTTCATTTTCCATCACCTGTGTAGGGTTGTTGAATGATTTATTCAACCACAGTTGAAAATCCATATTGTGGTAATTAGAAAAACTGTTCACTCTATGGTGGGCAGACCCATTGTGTCCCTGTCCATTAGAATTATTTTGAGAACTAGGCGTACATTCCCTCGGCGGCAGTAAGCCTCTTCTCGCCATATTGCTTCCATCTCTGGTGTCTGACGTCATCACGACATGCGTTGTATTCCTCGGGCTGCTTTGAGCACAGGGTATGTCGTTCCCTGACTCAGGGGGCGTGTTACTATTTTGTGAATAATTTTGAATGACTTTGATTAATTCAGTTAAAAGAGAACTATGATCCATGTTGGGAACAAGAAGAAAAAAATAAATAAAGAAAAAGTCTAATAATCCAAAGTCACATTGTCCTGGTATACCAACACACTGGTAGAATCTACCAACACCAGCGACACACAAAGTCCTATATAAAACTCCACTCAATGCAGGAACGGTGGAAAAACAATGTGTAGCCCAACCAACGGAGACTCCACGAATCCGGAACTCTGAACAAACCAAGAACCAAAAAAATGTGAACAAATGGTATAACCAACTACTACTCAGCTTCCTGGATCAATAAAGGCAATCCTCCTTATCAAGTGGGTACCAACAATAGTTCCACGTTGTAATACAAAGAGTAATTCCAAACGACCACGACATCAAATGGTTCAAAGCTTTATTGTATAAAATAACTTCGGATTTAGCGCTTTCATCTCCTCACCGGAGACCTCTTCAGAATCCATTAACAACCACTGACATCACGTATTTATACAATGCTAATCACAGTTAATTACCTTCAATAAAACACTTCCCGTAAATGAAATCAATTGTCTAAAAAATCTTTTTGTGTTACAATCTGTCCTAAAGGTAGTAAATGACTGAGTTCAACAGTATAAATATAGTACATTCCTGCAAGACCAAAGTATTAATGAAAAAAATATAATGCACGCTGTGCATATAAATATGTATGCAAATATATAACCAAAAAAAAAAATATATATATATATATATATATATATATATATATATATATATATATCAATCAAAAAATCAAAAAATCAACTTATCAAACACTAGTACCACACAGAATTATCAACCGCAAGTGTATATAAATACTTGTATAAAAATTTTTATGTATGTATACGATATATAATTAAAATGTAATATTGAAATAAGTTAAAATAGTATTAAATAGTAAATGTAAAGTATATAAATATCCATAAATAATCATAAATATATATTAATATAATTGTATATCAAACCTGTATATAAAAGTGTGTATGAACCACAAAATAATTTAAAATTTAAAAATCATAACACTAATAATTTGTTAGTGACATTATTTGTGCACTTTTTTGGGATCTTGCAATAACAATTTTAAGGCTGGTGTAATGGATATATGGTAATTTAGACCCTTCCCACTGCATGCATCCAATTTTAGCTGCCAAATCATTTCTCTATACCCAAGTTTTGTTTCCCAATCCCCTCTTCTATCAAAGACCTCAACTGTCTCCAAAACCCAAAATTTAAAATTAGCTTGCAAACATATAAGTGAGTGTCTGTATAAGGCATTGTTTTCATTTCTGCGATTAATATCCCTAATGTGTTCATAAATATGCCTTCTTAGATGTCTTTCTGTTTTGCCTATATAGAAACTCAAACAGAATGTACAGTAAGCTAAATACACTACTCCCTTAGTATAACATCTACTGTATTTTTTAGCCTTTAACATTGATCTTATACTTGGAAGTTTTAATTCTTTTTGACCTGCAATAAAGGGACATTGGGGACATCTACCACATCGGAATGTACCCCTTTTGTTACACATATTACTGGGGATTTTTTCCATCTTCCCTTCCTTATTCCTTTCCAGAATGTTTTTCAAATTCTCATTCCTCCTATAACTATAGGTTAACGTATTCTGGAAAACTGTCACTCTAGTGGGCATGGATCTAAACATATCCCATGTGTCATTAATACATTTTTTAAGCCACCTAATGCCTTTGCAGTAAGTTAAAGTCAAATAAGGCAGTGGCTTAGAATTAGTACTATCCTTGTGACCTATATTTTCTTTTTCTATGGTTACCCCTATATTGTGATCAGATCTAAGTAGAGGGGTATAAATAGTATTCCTTCTCTCTATCACAAAATTCTTAATAGTCTGTGTTAATTCGTGGGGGTAACCCCTATGGTGGAACATATTTTGCAGAATATCTAACTCCTTTAAAAATACTTTATTTTCTGTTGTCATCCTAGCTAAAAAAAAAAAAAAAAAAATGTATTAACGACACATGGGATATGTTTAGATCCATGCCCACTAGAGTGACGGTTTTCCAGAATACGTTAACCTATAGTTATAGGAGGAATGAGAATTTGAAAAACATTCTGGAAAGGAATAAAGAAGGGAAGATGGAAAAAATCCCCAGTAATACGTGTAACAAAAGGGGTACATTCCGATGTGGTAGATGTCCCCAATGTCCCTTTATTGCAGGTCAAAAAGAATTAAAACTTCCAAGTATAAGATCAACGTTAAAGGCTAAAAAATACAGTAGCTGTTATACTAAGGGAGTAGTGTATTTAGCTTACTGTACATTCTGTTTGAGTTTCTATATAGGCAAAACAAAAAGACATCTAAGAAGGCGTATTTATGAACATATTAGGGATATTAATCGCAGAAATGAAAACAATGCCTTATACAGACACTCACTTATATGTTTGCAAGCTAATTTTAAATTTTGGGTTTTGGAGACAGTTGAGGTCTTTGATAGAGGAGGGGATTGGGAAACAAAACTTGGGTATAGAGAAATGATTTGGCAGCTAAAATTGGATGCATGCAGTGGGAAGGGTCTAAATGACCATATATCCATTACACCAGCCTTAAAATTGTTATTGCAAGATCCTAAAAAAGTGCACAAATAATGTCACTAACAAATTATTAGTGTTATGATTTTTAAATTTTAAATTATTTTGTGGTTCATACACACTTTTATATACAGGTTTGATATATAATTATATTAATATATTATATATTTATGATTATTTATGGATATTTATATACTTTATGTATACATTTACTATTTAATACTATTTTAACTTGTTTCAATATTACATTTTAATTATATATCGTATACATACATAAAAATTTTTATACAAGTATTTATATACACTTGTGGTTGATAATTCTGTGTGGTACTAGTGTTTGATAAGTTGATTTTTTGATTTTTTGATATATATATATATATATATATTTTTGGTTATATATTTGCATACATATTTATATGCACAGTGTGCATTATATTTTCTTCGTTAATACTTTGGTCTTGTAGGAATGTACTATATTTATACTGTTGAACTCAGTCATTTACTACCTTTAGGACAGATTGTAACACAAAAAGATTTTTTAGACAATTGATTTCATTTACGGGAATTGTTTTATTGAAGGTAATTAACTGTGATTAGCATTGTATAAATACGTGATGCCAGTGGTTGTTAATGGATTCTGAAGAGGTCTCCGGTGAGGAGACGAAAGCGCTAAATCTGAAGTTATTTTATACAATAAAGCTTTGAACCATTTGATGTCGTGTTCGTTTGGAATTACTCTTTGTATTACAATGTAGAACTACTGGTGGTACCCACTTGATAAGGAGGATTGCCTTTATTGATCCGGGAAGCTGAGTAGTAGTTGGTTATACCATTTGTTCACATTTTTTTGGACCTTGGAATATTTCCCTACTCCAAATTACAGTACCTTGGAATATTTCCCTACTCAATGTTACAGTATCTTGGAATATGTCAGAGTTTCAGCTCATGGGAAGGCTTTCCTGATATGTAGCCATATTCCTCTGTACAGCTGCCTTTTGTGCAAAGTCAGGAAGCAATACATGAATGGAAACGGATACTGATTGATTTGGCATACATTACATATCAGCAATACACTTGCAAATGAATTCTCTGTTTAAGAAAGATCAAGGTTTCTTGATACAGAGGTTTCTGCCATAATTTCTCAGAATGCCTCCTATATAAAATCATTGAATCAGTTCCTTGAATGTAATAAGAAACTGGACTATATTTTCCATAATAACATCTAGATCTAGTTAGATTGTTGGAATCCCTGAGATACATTTGATCTTCTTCAGTGCATATCCTATCTTGGGCAGAAAATTCTCTATGAAAGGTCTTACAGGGGTAAAATAGATGAAGCAACATCACAGTTTAAAATTGTTACAGTTGAAGCTTCTCCAAAGCATAGTACTTGGCCATGTTTTATTTATTATCTTCATGTCATATTTCATTGCAAGCAGTACTGAGGCAGATTCTGTAATGACCAATACAAACGACTAAGTTAAGCTGCAGGATTATATGGACACCCCTGACATTTGGCCCATGACAAAAATATGTTTAATGTTGGCAAATTATAAATGGTTTATTTTACAGCTAATAACAAGGAGTATCTATATGTACTAAACAACACTGTTTTTGTCAGAGATGATCGCTCGAATAATAGACTTGACCCTGGTAGTTGTCAGATGTCTTAAATTTGAGGCAAATGTTCCTCTGTTATATGGGATATAGTATATAGTATATCCAACAGGGAAGAAAGAGTTCTTTTGCAACTGTACAAGACAGAAATTGGACATGATACTGAGTACTGTATGGCAGCTGGTATTTAATCTAAGGGGTTAGAAGGTGGTTGATACATTCAATGATGGATGTAGGCACTGGATGGAGGGGCCATATGGTGATGCAGGGCAGACAAATCTCCCCAGAAAGGTTTTTGTTAAGTTGGACTGTATGGAGGAAAACTGTTAAAAAATAATCTTTTTTTAAACAACTTCTACTTTTTGTGTGGAAAAGTAGGAGGTGGCTTGTATTAGTGTTTTTAGAGGTTGTCATTGAAAAAATTACCTCAGAATTGTATTTTGCCTGTCACATGGGCCACCGACTCTTTGAGGATCTTCTAACCACTTTTCAGGCATTTTTTGGCTATCTATTGAGCAGGCTTAAGTATCTTCAGATTTCCTTCTATAGCATTCCTGCAGTATTCTTCACTGAAGGGATCTCCTGCCAAGGATAGCTTCACGTCAGTCCAGAGTTTATAGATGCTGTTAGCTGTACATTATACATATGCTCCCCACATAAGGAGTAGGGCATACAGGTGATGTATGGACACAAATATTTAGAGCTGAATTGCCCCAGGAAGGACCAAGGACAATGTGGAACATTTATATCCAGAAGAAAAAAGTTCAGAAAGGAAAGGAAACAAAAGCTCCTCTGGCTGGAGGGGAACAAAGGACTGGAACAAGACTCATAACAGAAGGAGTAAGGAGGAAGAGGCCGAATACTGCAACATTAAAGAGAAGGACAGCTACTGTTATGGTAAGATTTTACACAACTGTACTATGTCCTTGCATATCAGCGTTGCAGCATTCTTTACAATAAGGAGAGTACAAGAAAAAAAGAAGACTGTGAGGAGGAAGGCACAGAACAGCCCTCCACAAACCCATGGAGTATAGTCCTGGCAAAACCTGCTCTGGCCCTGGACACAACATCCAGTTTGTAATGCTTAGTAAAAGTATGAAGAGAGGACCAAGTTGCAGCAGGGATGAAATTTATATCCAAACTATTGAAAAAGGGACCATAAAAAGAAACTACCCTATTAGAATGTGCCTTTAAATATGAAGAAAGAGATTTGCCAAGAAAGGAATAACAAAAGAAAATGGCTTTAGAGATCCAACAGGAGATGCTTTGCTTGGAAACAGACCCTTAGTCTCATAAGTATCTGCTTTCCAATCCCAAATCATTTGGGGCCATATACTCGTTGAAAACTAACACCATCCCTTCTGACAAAGACAGGACATTTTTTGATAGATTTTGGAAGAAAGTTTATTGTTCTTCTTACTTCAGTCTTCAGAATTCTGTATTATCTAGTTCATATGTCAAAATATATACTTGCTTCTTTTGAAAATATGAGAATGTTAACAGCTAACTTCCCTTCTTCAGAGATCACACCTTTCCTGATTCTTTATTAGCTGCTATTTCTCAGATAACTAAACACCCTCCGAACTGTTCTTGAGACTCTGCTGATGACATATCCAGAGCAACTGTTACTGGATCAGTGACGGGGAAGACTTGCTTGGTTCCACTCACAATACTTACCAGAGAATGTCAAGTCTGAGATATTACATTCTTCCCTACATAAAAAGGTGCTGTTTGGTCTCTCTTCTATATTAAAAATAAGATTTGATGAAAGAGGAAAATTGTTTGACTGGGTTACACAGATTTTTTGACCTTCCTTCTCAAAGTTTAATAAGTCTTTTCCGCTCAATACAGGTTCCTTGTATAGGAAACAAAACCGTGTTAGCAAGGTACAGGCAAGCAAAATTTAAAAAGCAATGACAAGCAGGGTAAAATAAATAAATACATAAATAAATAAATAAATAAATAAATAAATAAATAAATAAGAAAAAGGAACCTCCCAGAATGAAGGACAAACCAAAAAGTCAGGCTGATCATTTGCCCTTCAATTATTTCCCCTCTCACTTCCACAACCCATTACATTTTTATCCTAGGTCGAGGTCTTCATTCTCCTCAGTGCCATCAGATAAACTTAGACAAATGAGTTCTGACAGTTATGCACAAGGGCTGCAATTGGCAATGGTACCCCTCCTTCACCCTTTTCATGATATTCCTCCTCATCTCTGAAACCAAACTTCATTATATGTTTAGGTATAATAGAACCAGTTCTCCAGATCAAACAGGGAAGAGATTTTATTAGAGAATATTTCTAGTATCAAAGAAAGAAGAAACTTGGCAACCAGTGCTACATCTTTATTTTCTAAAACTTCACATCAAAGTTCCAAAGTTCAAGATATCAAACCCTGTTACCAGTCATGCCACATCTCAGTTTTTAACTCTGAGTATAAAAAATACCTATTCCAATTCCACAAGACTTCAGATTTTTTTTGACATTTACCTTGTCAGGCTAACATTTTCAGTTCTCTGTAATACCATTTGTAATATCTACAGCTCCAAGGGTACTTGTAAAGTGTCTGGCACCAGTCATATATCATTTCAGGTTGCAAGGCATTCACATTTTTCCATACTAAGATGACTGTCTTATATTTGCAGACTCTTCAAATTGTCAGGGATCCTTAGCCTAGGTGAAGATCATCTTCTCAGTCTAGCCTTCCAGGTCAATTTATAGAAATATTTTTCCATTCTTTCTCACAGGATAGTGCATCTGGGGTTGCTTTCCACACACCTTCCTCATGAGGGCCTTTCTGCCTCAAGACAAGATAGACCTATACAAAGAACATATAATGAATTTCTCAACCTATTTTCAGACCTCAGCCAGGGAATAACTCATGATCCCATGTTTTATGTTTTCTATTAGTCTAACGATTCCTATTGCCATTTTACACGAGAAAAATTCACTTGTTTCTCAAATCTCTTGAGACCCAACACCAGCATCTCTAGTTTTCAGTTTCAGTGTTGGGATTTCGCAAAAGGAAATTACTTTGATGGATGGATCAGTTATCCCACAATCCAGATCCCCCTTTCTCCTCTGATTCTCTAACTCAGTCAGTAACCACAGATGCCTCAGACTATGCTTGGGGAAACTGTTTCCAAGAGAATGAAAGACCAGGTTCTATGAAACAGACATAAGAAACTAAAACACATAAATGCCAAAGAGGCACTGACAGTAATAAATGTTTTCATAGCTCTAAATCTTCTCTGAACTCTAGGACCTCTACTATTAATCATGGACACCATAGTGATGTGGTGCCTAAACAAACAAGGGAACCCAATTTTCCCCATTGCAGGCTTGCTTTGATAACATGGGGGATGGCATCTCAGCTCAGCCTTTCCATTCATGTTTCCTACTTTCTGTTAGAGCAAGACATTACTGCAACAAGCTGATCAGGACCCAAATAGACCACCTTGAATAGAAATTGAGCCTGGGGGTGAGGAGGGGTCTTCCAGGAATTGACCCAAGTGTGATAAACTCCTCAAGTAGATTGGTTTGCCTCCATTCAGAATTGTTAAAAAAAGTCTGCTCCAGGATTCCTTACAGACTTGGAAGACAAATCCCCTTTCATTCCAATGGATGCAAACTTTCCTATATGCCTTTTCACCCTTTCCACTAATATACAGGGTCATTCAAAATTCAGAAGGGCTTTCCAAAGATGATTTTGGTGACAGGCAACAGTTCTTCTATTTTCGTTTAGAAATGGCCAATGGAAATTACCACAGGCTTTCTCACAGATGGGAACTTATTCACACAAGACAAGGGTTGCATGATGCATTTGAACTTGAAACTTTTTCTACTGACTGTCGGATAATGGACTTTACACCTTTAGGCACCTGTTTTGTCTATGTGCAGGTATTAAAGGAGGCTAAGAAATCTGCTACTAGAAAGTCATATATGGGCAATTGGGAAATATTTTTAAGTTGGTATCAAAGTAAGAACTGGACCCTTTCGAGGTCCAGTTGCCTCTTGTTCTTCAGTGTTAATGTGGGTTATTATCTTTTGGCCTTTCTTACTCTTCTAACAAGATTCATCGCTTGGCCATCTTTGCTCATCTGCCCATGGGTCTCCTCTTTCTGCTCAGTCTCAGGCCAAACAGTTTTTGAATGGGGTTTTGCATATCTGTCCACCTAAAAGGCAGGTGGATCCTTCTTGAGATCTAAATTTTGTTCTACAGAAATGTTCACTTTTTCCATTTGAACCAGCTCATTGGGCAGAACTAAAGTTCTGGATTCAGAAAACAATGTTATACATTGCTCTGACATCTGCAAGAACAGTACCTGAATAGCAAGCTCTTATGGTAAGTCAACCCTATTTTTTTTTTTAATAAGGATAGTGTATCTAGGAGAACAAATCCATCATTTATGCCTAAAGTGGTTTTATAGTTTTCTTTGAGACAAGCTATTCATCTCCCTGTCTTTTTTTTCCAGATCCAAAAAAAAAAAAAAAAAATTAGCAAGAAATAATTATTCACACTCTTGATGTCCACATACAGCTTAGATATAATATTGACAAAACTATATCCTTTGGGTTTCAGATCAACTGTTTATTGCCCGTGAAGGTAAAAAACAGGATAGTTGGTGTCAAAACATACAATTTCCAAGTGGTTGTCTCATAGAATTGTTTTCTGTTATTCTCACCATGGAAAGATATTTCCAATCAAGGTCAGAGCCCTTTCTACCAGACTTTGGCATTGGAAAAGTGTAGACTCTATAAGAATTCCAGTGACAGCAAGTTGGTCACCTGTGCATACTTTTACAAAGCATTATAGGTTAAATTGTTTTTCAGGGTCCAGAGCAGGTTTTCTTATGACTATTTTTAAGGGGCTCCTGGACTCTGACCCTTGACCCTTTTCCCTTTCTGTCTAAACTCTGATAATCTCCCCCACGAAGCTTAGGCTACTAAAACTATGCTCTAATGTTGAACATAGTATGGCTGTGTACATTAACTTACCATCACAGTGGATGTTTGAATAGATCACTGTTGCAGTAGGGACACTCTCTCCAGCCCTTGTGTCTTACTTTTTGACAGCATATGGATATGTTTATTACTTTGCATTCCTAGTGTACACCTTATAATTACATCTCTAGCCTCCCTTACTCAGAGGCAAAAAATCTCTGAAGGTCTGGTGCCCTGAACACTGACATTATACAGCTCTTCTTGAGTTTTTCAGTAGCTAAGGAGAATGAAAGGTGCCATAAAGCTTTGAATAATGGCCAGTTGTCATACGGCAATATATAACTCATACAGCTTAGCCTACTGCAATAGTAAGCTATTCAAGCATCCATTGTTATGGTAACTTAACTTAAGCAACAGTACTTTTTTCAGCTTGTAGCAATAACAGTGTCCTATAATGCTTCAGTATGGGATATCCACAGAAGTAATTTTGGAATACGGTTTGATGAACCGGTTCAAAACCTGAGGATTACTGTATTTCCTTCTGATGGGCAGTACTAAATCCTGTTTTAATCTGGGGACCTTTCTTGAAATGATTGCAATTATCTGTAAATACTACATACAAATGCCATTTTCTGATCAAATGAGTTTTCAGTAAAAGCCTAGAATAAATT
Organism: Protopterus annectens; assembly: GCF_019279795.1. NCBI lineage: Eukaryota > Metazoa > Chordata > Ceratodontiformes > Protopteridae > Protopterus > Protopterus annectens. The sequence goes on from NC_056729.1 coordinate 867,366,165, forward strand.
TGTCAGTAGAAGCATTTTTGACTTCGTACACTTATTATGGATGTGCTATGTTTTATTTGCTTTAATGCATATTACCCTTCAGACCTTGTTAAATGCAACAAATGCCAGTCTAAGCTAAATAATGCAATAGTCAAGTCTTATTGCTGATTACCCATTTAGAGAGAAGTGTATGGTATGGTTTTCTTGAAGCATTTGAATGAATGTTAGGCAACGTAAGGAAACATTTGCTAATGACAAGACACGTTTTGTTTCTTTGTATCTACCATTGTAGTTAAACTTCTAAAGAGCTACTTCTGAAAGCAGCTCTTGCAGGAGTAATCTAATTTTAATGACTCACTGGGTTTTAATGTTTGCATGGTATTAAATTATTGCAAAAGCACTGTGTAACTAAGAATTTTCACAGCTTTCATTAGTGTAATTTAATTCACACTCAATTAACTTACTATTAGTTCAAATACAAATGATAAATGAGCAATAGCTATGTCTCCCAGTAATTGCATGTTCCATTTGTAATGTGAAGTGTCAGTGTAGGTGGGTAGTTGGTTATAATTTCAACTTCATTTTCTGAAATTTCAAGTCACTTCTTGGGATTCATTAACAATCATGGTGGTTTCATGTGAAACCTCCATGATTTAACTGGGTTAGTGTGATGAGCAGCAACGCTCTTTGAATATGCATGCTTCCCATCTCACTTACATGTCTGGAAGCATCTTTTTGTGGCCAGCAGAAGTGCTGGCAGCCAGGAAATTTACAGGGAAGCATGAGTGCACAATGTAAACAAAATGTCTTGCATGTAGGTAAACCTATTATGTGAGCATGGGCGGGCAGCTTACACAAAGTAAGGGCAAGTTGACTGAAGGAATTAATGTGCATGGGAAGTTAAATGAGTAGAACGTGGGCAGAATACAATGGGATTAGTGCAGAAGTAAATTAGAGGGGAGGGAAAACAGAGACAATGTATACAGATAATGCAGTCAAATGTGCTTATGTCACAAAGGAACATTTTGAACACACATACTTTCACATTGGTGCAATAACAGTTAATCCTGTTCACAATTTGTGACCCATGCACATAAATAAAAATGGATATGTTAACAAAGGATATGAGCAGGATGCAAAGTGATAGTGTAACAAAGGGGAGTAAATGTGCTATAACTGTAAATAACATACTGAGATATTGGTTAGCATGGACAGCTGATACATTAAGAGCTATTTGCAGAGACTGCAGTCACTGAATATGACGTATACATAGGGATGTATGTGTGCTAACTGATAGTACTGCTGTATTCATTTCGTTATTGATAAACAAGAAGAAACGTATCCTATAGCTGTTTTGTCATGCATATCAGCCAGAGACTATTTTTTTCCTTTTGCTGTCATTCATACCTCTCAACCTAGAAACATCAAAAATCTGGACAAAAGCCCATGAAAAATACATACAAATCTGTACGCTGATTAACATAAAATTTGCATCCACAATTTTGTAACCCCACCCACTCCAATGGAATTGAGAGATACCAACTTTCAAATGCAAACTGAAGAGCAGACAGCCAAAACATGGCCTCAGATCCTGTATATGTATGTGGTAACCCTGTATATGGTAACCATTTTTGTTTTAAATGTGTAGCAATGATGTTCACTGGGAAGGGAGAAGATGACGAACCTTAGGATTTTGTTTTTCGTGGCTTGCAGTATGTGGGTTTTGTGTTACAAGTAGGGAATTTAATAGTAGGCAATATTCTAATCTTAGCAGAAGAATATCATAGTTTGCTAAGACCTCCAAAAGTCATTCTCCATTGCCTACTTTTCAGTGGTGTAGCTAGAATTTGTGCCACCCACGGATGTCTTTGAGTTTTCCACCCCCCCCCGATAATTACTAGGTATTACCTTTAAAGGAGGGCGTTATTAGGACTGCAGCATCCACCGTCTTTAAAAGTACAACACAGTACAGTATCAGCAATTCATCTACATTCTGTGGGAGTAGAACCCACAGCCTTCTGCATCAAAAGCAAGTGTACTACCTGTTGTGCTATTAACAATGCAAGGAGGCTTCGCATAAGCCGAAGTAAACTTCCATTCCGCTGAAGCTCTCAGATCCTTGTAAAATCCACTCAACACTCAACTACCTCTCTCAACTTAGTAGCCCAAGAAATCTGGAAAAAGCCAAAATGTATTGTGGGGGACAAAATCCCACTAACCAGGGACACATTTTAAACACTGCTTGTATAATTTTGGAAAGTTGCTAGAATAAAATGTTTTGTGTTACCAAATTACCATGCATTTCCTGAAAAACAGGAAGACTAAAACTTAAATGGCTATCATTATTTAATGAATTCAGTTCTTACTAATTTGCTGGAAAACCACAAATTTTAAGAGGAACAGACCAAAGAGCCAAACATTTCACATACTGAACACAAGTGGTGGTATGGGTAGAGAATTCAGGCTCTTGCTACATGTACCTAAGGTACAGGATTTGAGCCTGATTAACCAGCAGGTATACATAACTAGGACATTTCACATACACACACACACACACACACACACACACACACACACACACACACACACACACACACACACACACACACACCTGTAGTGTGGTGACATCAGCCATAACTTTAAAGTGGTAATACAAAAAAAAAATTGGAAATTAAAGGGGCCACTCAGGAATTTGTGGCACCCTTTTATTTTGTCCTCAAAACCAGTAAATACTGAGGAATTCTGTACACTTGAGAGGTCTGCCCATGACACGCTGCATTTCCAAAAGGATATACTGCCTGAAACTCAAATCTCTGTCATTGTTTTATGACTGCAGTTCTTAATGCCAGAAAACCGCAAATTTTGAAAAGTAGATGAAACAAATGGTACATTCTGCAAATGTATTCGGAAAGTTCTTGCTTACAATGATAACATTGTGAATAGTTTTATGTGCAGAAGGGATTCTTATTCTGTCTGTCTCTTTCTCTCAGGGACCATATCTTTAACCACTCAACTGCATAAGGGACTCTTGCTCTCTCTGTCTCTCATACACACTTCTTAGTACCCAAATCAGCAGCTTCCACATAATCCATTAAAACCATCTCTTTCATTTCCCTGCTATAAAACCTGCATTTGCAAGGTTTTTGTGCTTGTATACAGTTCAGCAAGCTCCTGTCTGGTGCCCTGCAGAGTTCTACAGCAGCAGAAAGACAAAAGAGAGACTTTGAAGAGATTAAGTATAATTTTTCTGCATTTTCTTGCTGCCTTTAGCTAATTCCGTCTAAAACACCAAATTTCTAGAGTTTCTGTGATTTAAAAAGCTTGTTTCAGCTACATATTGTACTTATTTTACTGCCTGCACTTTAACCAAGTCATTTTTGTGTTTAAGTTACATGTTTAACTGTTGAAGGCTACACGCTCAAGTGTGATAGCCATTTCTGTACATTTAAAGTGTTTTTTTATTGCATCTGCTTTATTTTCTGAAAAAAAACAAAAAAAATACTTGTTTTCCTGCCTTTCTAAGCTAGTATAGCCCAGTTTTCAGGTTAGTGCTGAATTCAGGGCTGTGTTACAAGTTTCTGTGTTTGCCCATACCTTACTTGGATAGAAGGAAGCTTCTCTGTTCACTGTGAGAAAGGGAACTTTGAGCAGCCTATCTGTCCCTGGTGGAGTGGTTTCAGCCCAGAAATTAGAGATTTATTGGCCATTTTGTGCTAATTTCTATCTCTTTCATTTCCCTGCTATAAAACCCACATTTGCAAGGTTTTCATAGGTTCATAGGTTCATAGGTTGGTACTAGGCTATCAGCCCTAGGGCCTATACAAGCCTAGCCATAACAATTCCCTGGCTATTTCTTCCCACACTATTTACTTCCCTGGACCCCTGTCTAACAGGCAACTGACGTGATCCCCGGGATGAATTTCCATTCTCCCATCCAATCGTCAAGGTTCCTTTTGAAGAGAGCCAAAGAGGCACTCTGCTTGACATGTATGGGCAATCTATTCCAGAGTCTGGGGAGTTTCTGGGTCAGGAACCTATCCCTCCACATGTTTTGTTTATTGTGATGACAAGGTTTAGATCCCTGGAGCGTGTGGTTTTGATGGATTGGGATTTCTTTAAGTGTAGCATGTCCAACAGCTCTGGGTTTGACATGGCCTTGTATGTTAAGCAGAGATTGCCTCTGAGTAGACAATATGCGACAAGAGTATAGCTGGAGTTTTTTTAAGGTGGTCAGCATAGGGTATCTGCTTTAGGCCTGTGATTCTTTTAGTGAGGTATTTCTGCGGCCTTTCCAGTTGTTGCAGATGTCTTGAGAGGTACATACCAAATGGGGCGTTGTATTCTATAATGGTTCTAATGAGGAATGAGTACAGTGGGACAATATCCTCCTTTTTTCTGGATGAAAAGCCCTTAGTGATGAGGTGTGCCACACAGAAGGATTTCCTGACTGTTGTGGCGATGTGGTTATCGAAGTTGAGACCACTGTCCACCTGTGTCCCTAAGTCTCTTATCACACTTTCGGTGTTTAGTGTACTGCCACCTATATGGTAATTCACAGATACATGTTTTTTCCCAAAGGGGATAACTATACATTTCTTGGCATTGAGCTTGAGCCCATGGCTCTGGCACCAAGCATCTGTTTCTGTAAGGCCCTTTTGTAGAGTATCCACATCATTTGGGGATTCAATAATGGCTCCCAGTTTGCAGTCATCTGCAAACTTTCTTAGCCAGAGTCCCTTAGTGTTGGCCTGTACTTCAGAGATGTAGATGCCAAACAAGAGCGGTCCCAGGACTGAACCCTGAGGTACTCCACTTGTCACTTGTCTGGAGCTGGATTTGGAGCCGGCTACTTTTACAGTGTGGGTTCTATCAGTAAGCCAGTTAGCAACCCATTGGGTGATGTAGGGATTAATGCCCAACTTAGTAAGTTTATCTATGATTCCAGAGTGGGGATGGTGTTAAAGGCCTTGGCAAGGTCTAGATAGGCTGTGTGGACCACCTTACCCTTGTCCATGGCTCTGGAGACTGATTCGAAGAAGTCAATCAGGTTCAGGAGACAAGATTGGCCCTTCACGAACCCAAACTGGGTGGGGTCCAGTATTTGAAGGTTGCAAATGTCTTTGTTTATAAGTTCCATGATAATACACTCCATGGCCTTGCAAATAAGGCTTGTCAGACTGATGGGACAGTAGTTTCCGGGATCCAAGGTGGATCCCCCCTTGTGGAGTGGGATAACTGTAGCTCTGCACCACTCAGTGGGCACAAAACCTGAGGTGAGGCTATGATTAAACATGACACTTAGGTGAGGTGCCAGTTCATATTGTACTTCATGTAGTACACAGCCCGGGATGTCATCTGGTCCCATGGATGCTGTATTCTTAGCTTTGGAGAGTGCGTTTCTAACCTGTGTGGCCGTTATTACCAGAATTTGGCAATCCTCCGGTATTGAGATGGGCCATTTAGGGGGTAAGATGAGGGTGAAGTTGGCAATGAATCGATCTGCCAGGATATTGTCAATATCCTTGGGATCAGTATATTTAATGCCATTCTGTTTTAGCTCAGAGAAGATCTGAGCATTGCCATTTAGATTCTTGACATAGTTATAGAATGCCTTGTGGTTGTCTTTGGAATCTTTGGCAATTTTATTTTCATAACTAGCTTTGGAGGATTTTATGAGGGATCTCAGTTTCTTACTGAGGCTGGTAAGGGAGTTTTTTGCATCCTGGGATTTTCCTCTTTTCTGCAACAGTTTCTTCCTTTTCTTGTAAAGTTTGTTTATGGCAGGGGACCACCAGATTGGCTTCCTTTATTTGGATGAGAGCATCTTGGTTCTATTTGGGATGGCACTGTTCATGCATGAGTGGATGTGCTCGTACAGTGCCTTAGTGTAGGATTTAGCAGTTGAACTTTCAGTTCCCGTCTGCATGGGTGTCATGAAGTTTGTCACTTCTGACTTGAGTAGCATGAAGTTGGCTTTGGAGAAGTTTTTTATGGAGGTTTCCTTACTGGGGGGAGGGGATGGGATGTGGATGTTAAGGGTGATTAACTTATGGTCAGACCTGACTAACGAGGGGGTGACCATAGGTGTGGAGCATCAATTTCCCATGTTGGTAACGACCAGGTCTAGGATATTAGAGCACCTGATGGGAGTATGGATTAATTGATCCAGGGCATTGGAATTTATGAATTCCAAGAACTGTTGGGCAAAGGTGTTGGTACATGAGTAGTTTTCCCAGTTAATGGCAGGGTAGTTAATATCACCCAGTATTAGGGTGTTTGGTTCTATCTTAATATTTTCCAGTATGTTTAGAAAGGTGTAGTGAGAATCTTGGGGTATGGTGGGGGATCTGTAGCAAGCTACAGTTTGGATTGCAGTCTTACCTAGTGTTAGTTGCACCTGGAGAATTTCAGACGCATTGTGTCGGGCAACTAGCCTGGTGGTGTGAATATCCTTGGTGAATATTGACACTCCTCCACCTTTAGTGTTTTGGTCCTGGTTTGGTGGCCGAAAAGTGTGGTAAGAGTTGTAGCCTAGTATTGCAGGGATGCTCTCTGGAGCCTTGAACCAGGTCTCAGTTACTGCACAGATATCGATGTTCTCCATTTTTAGGAGTGCCTCGAGAGAGTGCATTTTGAGGTTTAGACTTCTAGAGTTGAGTAGCATTACCTTCAGATTTTGTGTGCTTGTACCTGTTACAGTGGTGGTTTTGCCCTTTGAACTTTGCCTAAAAAAGGCTTGTATACAGCTCAGCAAGCTCCTGCCTGGTGCCCTGCAGAGTTCTACAGCAGCAGAGAGACAAAAGAGGGACTCTAAAGTGATTAAGTATAATTTTTCTGCATTTTCTTGCTGCCTTTAGCTAATTCCACCTAAAATGCTGATTTTCTATAGTTTCTGTGATTTACAAAACTTGTTTCAGCTACATATTGTACTTATTTTACTGCCTGCACTTTAACAAAGTCATTTTTGTGTTTAAATTACCCGTTTAACTGTTGTAGGCTACACACTCAAGTTTGACAGCCATTTGTGTGCATTTAAAGTGTTTTTTTGATTGTACCTGCTTTATTTTCTGAAAAAAAACCCAAAAAAACAAAAAATATACTTGTTTTCCCGCCTTGCTAAACTAATATAGTCCAGTTTTCAGGTTAGTGCTGAATTCAGGGCTGTGTTAAGAGTTTCTGTGTTTGCCCATACCTTACTTGGATAGAAGGAAGTTTCTCTGTTCACTGTGAGAGCGGGAGCTTTGAGCAGCCTATCTTTCCCTGGAGGAGTGTTTTCAGCCCAGAAATTAGTAGTCTATTGGCCATTTTGGGCTAATTTCTATCTCTTTCATTTCCCTGCTATAAAACCCGCATTTGCAAGGTTTTTGTGCTTGTATACAGCTCAGCAAGCTCCTGCCTGGTAGCCTGCAGAGTTCTACAGCAGCAGAGAGACAAAAGGGAGACTTTGGAATGATTAAGTATCATTTTTCTGCATTTTCTTGCTGCCTTTAGCTAATTCCACCTAAAATGTCAATTTTCTAGAGTTTCTGTGATTTAAAAAGCTTGTTTCGGCTACATATTGTACTTATTTTACTGCCTGCACTTTAACAAAGTCGTTTTTGTGTTTAAATTACTGTTTAACTGTTGTAGGCTACACACTCAAGTGTGATAGCCATTTCTCTGCATTTAAAGTGTTTTTGGTTGCATCTGCTGTATTTTCTGAAAAAAAAACCCCAAAAAATACTTGTTTTCCTGCCTTTCTAAGCTAGTATATTCCAGTTTTCAGGTTAGTGCTGAATTCAGGGCTGTGTTACAAGTTTCTCTGTTTGCCCATACCTAACTTGGATAGAAGGAAGTTTCTCTGTTCACTGTGAGAGAGAGAGCTTTGAGCAGCCTATCTGTTCCTGGAGGAGTGGTTTCAACCCAGAAATTAGTAGTTTATTGGCCATTTTGGGCTTATTTCTATCTCTTTCATTTCCCTGCTATAAAACCCGCATTTGCAAGGTTTTTGTGCTTGTATACAGCTCAGCAAGCTCCTGCCTGGTGCCCTACAGAGTTCTACAGCAGCAGAGAGACAAAAGAGAGACTTTGGAGTGATTAAGTATCATTTTTCTTCATTTTCTTTCTGCCTTTAGCTAATTCCACCTAAAATGCCAATTTTCTAGAGTTTCTGTGATTTAAAAAGCTTGTTTCAGCTACATGTTGTACTTATTTTACTGCCTGCACTTTAACAAAGCTGTTTTTGTGTTTAAATTACCTGTTTAACTGTTGTAGGCTACACACTCAAGTGTGATAGCCGTTTCTGTGCATTTAAAGTGCTTTTTGATTGTATCTGTTTTATTTTCTGAAAAATAAGCAAAAAAAAATACTTGTTTTCCCACCTTTCTAAGCTAATATAGTCCAGTTTTCAGGTTAGTGCTGAATTCAGGGCTGTGTTACAAGTTTCGGTGTTTGCCCATACCTTACTTGGATAGAAGGAAGTTTCTCTGTTCACTGTGAGAGGGGAACTTTGAGCAGCCTATCATTCCCTGGAGGAGTAGTTTCATCCCAGAAATTAGTAGTTTATTGGCCATTTTGGGCTAATTTCTATCTTTTTCATTTCCCTGCTATAAAACCCACATTTGCATGGTTTTGCGAGCCGGGCAGCGTCAGTTAGCTAGAGTCTAACTATTCCCGGCTCCACAAAGTCTACTCTTAAATTTTTCCCTTGGAACTAGACAAACTTTCAACTTTAGCACTCAAATCATTCACTTCTCATCCTGGCACTTGCTCAAAACTCATAGCAAGCACAAATATACCTTAGCACTAGACCCCCTATACTCTAGATAAGGAGAAGGCTCTCTATTCAACCTTACCAGCCAATCAGTAAAACAGTTCACTGTACCTATCCAGGCATGTCCAAAGGGCAGTTTCAGGTGTACTCTCCGGTCCAACTTTTGAATCTGGGCATTTTGAGGCAATGTTACAATTGCCTCATGTACACAGACAACCCTCTCCTCCTTCCACCAAACACTAATACATGCAAGAGATGCAATTATACAGCAAAACTGGAGGCTAAGCTCTCTCAACCCAAAACTAGACCAGGCAGTCAAGAGGAGAAGGGAATAACTTTCATCACACCACCAGTCTCACATAGACCTATGAAACAAGCACAGGAAAAAACACACATAAATGCACAAAAACATACTCGGAGGCTCTAAATAAAAAATCTGCAAAAGCAACAGAGACCTCCAAAGCAGACATCCAAGCAACCTCCACCCCCAACAGAAACCATGAAACACATACTTCACAAAACCAGTGTGCCACGCAATCACAGCCTTTAAGGCAAAATAACATACCCAACACACTAGTAATAGGTGACTCTATAGTCAGGCACACTGACATCCCACTCACTAGGCTGAACAAGGAAAAGGTTACTGTTAGCTGCCTGTCGGGTGCCAGGATCCGCCACATAACACAAGCACTCAGGTCACTCCAGAACAAGTACAAATATGACTCTGTCATCATCCATGTTGGTGTGAATGACCTGAGCCGTACTTCCCTGGACTACATGAAAAGAGACATGGAGGAGCTCTCTGATCACGTAGCTCAGGCCGGTATGACCCTGACCCTGAGTAGCATCCTGCCCACACCAAGAATGATACCACGGTATAGTGAAAAAATTATCAATTTCAAGAACTGGCTAAGCTTCTGGTGTCATTCAAAGGGAATCCAGTGTCTGTCAGCCTGGGATGACATGCTCAACAAGCTATGCTGCTTTGCTAGAGACGGTCTGCACCTGTCACCCTTAGGCTTTTGAATAGTGGCCAAGGCACTTGCCACCCTCATAGTGCCTTTTTTAGGCAAGGCACAAAAGAGAAACCCACCGCCGTAAATACCACAAGTAATAAAAAACTGATGGTAATGCTACTCAATGCCAGAAGTCTAAACCTCAAAATGCACGCACTCGAGGCACTCTTCAGTATGGAGGAAATCTATATATGTGCAGTAACAGAAACCTGGTTTAAGGATCCAGAGAGCACCCCAGCACTAACAGGCTACAACTCATACCATACATTTCGGCCACAAAACCTGGACCGAAATACAAAAGGTGGGGGAGTATCCATATTCATCAAGGATTCCCTCATCTCCAGGTTAGTGGCACAGCATGATGCTTCAGAGATCATCCACGTGCAACTACCAATGGGCAAAACTGCTATTCAAATGACAGCTTGCTGCAGATCACCCACCATGTCCCAGGACCCCCACTCCGCATTCCTGGAAACACTGGAAATCATAATGGTCCTACCAAAAACCCTGATAATGGGTGATTTCAATTACCCAAACATTAACTGGGAGAACGACTCAAGTATAAACTCCTTTGTCCAACATTTCCTAGAATTTATAAACTCAAATGTCCTGGATCAGCTGGTCAACACTCTCACCAGAGGTGACAACATATTGGACCTGGTCATCACCAACATGGGCGACCAGTGTTCCACACTGGAGGTCAACTCTTTGCTGGTTAGATCTGACCATAAACTAATCACTCTGAATATCCACATTCCACCATCACCCCTGGTCAAAAAAGCCACCATGAAAAACTTTTCAAAAGCAAACTTCACGTTACTTAAGACCAAGGTGGGAAGTTTCAAAGCCCCCATGCCAAAGGATAACACTGTCCAAGCTGCAAAATCCTTTACTAATGCACTCTGTGGGCACCTACAAGAATGCATGGATCATGCTATCCCAAACAAAACCAAGACTCACTCATCCAAGAAAATGAAACCAGTCTGGTGGACCCCTGCCATAAACAAGCTATACAATAGAAGGAGGAAACTAGTACAGAAAAAGAGTAAAATCACAAGAGGGGATGACATCCCTGATCAGTATCAGCAAGAAACTACGTTCCCTCGTAAAATCATCCAAGGCTAGCTTCAAAAGAAAAATTGCCATGGACTCCAAAGATAACCACAAGGCATTCTTTAGCTATGTCAAGAATCTAAGTGGCAATTCTCGGATCTGCTTGGAGTTAGTGCAGAATGGCACAAAATACTCTGAACCGACTGATATAGCCAACATACTGGCAGACAGGTTCAGTGCAAACTTCACCCCACTCTCACCCCCAAAAGAGCCCATAACTATACCAGAAGAATGTAGTACCCCTGAAATCACAGTCACTCAGGTTAAAACAGCCCTCTCCAAAGCCAAAAACACAGCATCAATGGGACTGGACAGTGTCCCAGGCTGTGTCCTACACAAGCTCAAAGATGAACTAACCCCTCACCTAAACACACTGTTTAAACTCAGCCTCTCCACAGGCTACGTGCCCACAGAACGGCACACAGCAATGGTTATTCCACTCCACAAAGGTGTAGCCATAACTGACCCTGGGAACTATTGCCCTATAAGCCTGACTAGCTTGGTCTGCAAAGCTATGTAGCGCATCATCAATGATCTCATTAACAGAGACATTGGGAACCTCCAAACACTGGACCGTATCCAGTTCGGCTTTGTTAAGGGCAGATCATGCCTCCTAAACCTGGTGGACTTCTTTGAGACAATTACCAAGGCTATAGATGAGGGAAAGGTGGTCCACACAGCCTACCTAGACCTTGCAAAGGCCTTCAACATCATTCCCCAGTCAGGTGTTATTAACAAGCTCACCAGCCTGAACATAAACCCCTACATCACGAGATGGGTTTCCAACTGGCTCATAGACAGAACCCAAATGGTAAGAGTTGCAGGAGCTAGGTCTGACTCTAAACCAGTTACAAGTGGCATTCCCCAGGGCTCAGTCCTAGGACCCATCCTTTTTGGCATATACTTCTCAGAGGTACAGGAAAGCACAGAAGGACTATGGCTAACCAAGTTTGCAGGCGACTGTAAACTAGGGGCTATAACTGACTCTCCAGCTGACCCAGACATCCTCCAAAAGGGTCTCACTGAGACAGATACCTGGTGTCAAAACCATGGCCTCAAGCTAAATACCAAAAAGTGCATAGTTATCCCCTTTGGAAAAAACAAAGTACCCAAAAAATACCACATAGGTGGTAGCTCCCTAAATACGGAAGACGTAATAAGGGATCTGGGGACCCAAGTAGATAGTAACCTCTCCTTTGATAATCTCATTGCCAAAGTGGTTAGAAAATCCTTCTATGTGACCCACCTAATCACAAAATGGTTTGCATCTCTGCCTGACATACAAGGCCATGTCCAACCCAGAATTGATGGACATGCTCCACCTAAAGAAAACCGTATCCCCTCGAGCCACATGCTCCAGGGATCTAAACCTCACCACAACAATAAATAGGACATGCTGGAGGGATAGATTCCTGTCCCAGAGACTTCCCATGCTCTGAAACAAGATTCCAATCCACATTAGGCAGAGCTCCTCACTAACCCTCTTCAAGAGAAACCTTGATGAATGGATGGGAAACAAAGTTTACCCCAGGGATCACTTCAATGGCTCTGCTGGATAGAGGCACAGGGAACTAATCTAAGGGGGTGGCGAAAGCCAACACTTTCTGGCTAGGCTTATAAATGCCTTCGGGCAGATAGCCAAGTACCTACCTATGAGCCTATAAACCTCTGTGATGTGGAACGTCACACTTCTAGCAACTACATTCCAGAGCATTTTCTAAAAAAATCAATTTTATATAAGACAAGCATGAAAATCTTTTGTGAACTATAAACATTATTATAATAGTACAAGAAAACATCAGTAAGAAATCTTTCTTATGGTGATAACAGTCACTGCATTCACTGTCTTCATGTCATTACTATAATACATAACAACGAACAAAAACATAATACATCTGTAAAGTTTCACTGTCATACGTTGGAAACTGCACAACCTAGCCATGTATTCTCAGTCAGAATAGTTTTGTTAGCCAAACAAACTTTCACATGACAGCAAGGCACCCACCTCTGTGTGCCTGTTTATTGAGATATTTACAGAAATATGAAAAATATGCTTAACTGTAAGTTAGAAATATAAATAACACAATCTCTCTCAATGTGTACAACTTAGAGTCTAAATATCACTGACAGCTTTCTTCAGCAACCTTCAAGCTTCCTCTAATGCCATAGAATAAAGTCACTTTCAAACATTAACTATGCATGGAAATATATTACTAGCTAAGAACTTACAGTATTTCCAGCATATTAGATTATAAATGGACATTAACAATGTGTTGCCTGTTTCCTATCTTGCCATTTCACACTTTTGTCCTACTCCCCCTCAAAAAAAGTAAGTTTTGCAGTAATGAAATTGGAGTGTAAATGATTAATTTCTCGACCGCAAGCATTATAGATGAACAATTTTACTTTCATTGTGTTATACATATACTTTTCCTTTTCGAATACTGGCTGTTATCAATTAGTTATGGAGGACAGCCTCAAAGAATGAATGGATGCCATAACGAGGTGTTAATTGGTAGTGTACAACAAGGAGCTATAGGTTTGAATGCAATAAAAAAAAAAAAAAACCAGAAAAAAAATAGTAGCCAGAAACACAATGATGCAGACATAGCTTGTACATATCCACTTAAAATAAATAGCAGCAAGAAATGTTCAGACATAAATAAAATGGACAGTGCGATTTCTTCTATTAAATAGAAAGAGGTCACCTAACTAATTACTGAGCACAAATATAGTTAGAATGGATAAACTGTTCATCTCTCTGTGAGATGTTTTCAGATAATAGTTGATGTACCTTAGTTTGCTTATCATGCGATTTTGAAGAAAACTAAATAACTGATACCTTTAAGAAACCGGAACCAAATTAGCATGCCGTGATGTCTTTCTTAGGTGAGTTCAGGCAACTCTCAGTCTGTACTGTTCTAATATACTGCAGTCAAACATGACAAAGACGCAAGGTGATCCGTATTGTTCTAATGTACTGCAGTCAAACATGACAAAGACGCAAGGTGATCCGTATTGTTCTAATGTACTGCAGTCAAACATGACAAAGAAGCAAAGGAACTATTTTGTGGCGACTGCAGAACTATTTAGGGGAAACAAAGCAACCCGCGGATATGGCTGCAACCAGTTAAAAACAGACTTTTCTAAACTTTTAAGTTTTGTCTATGTTTTGCTCACTTCTCTTCCCCCAACCTTACACTGACTGGAAATAGGTTAAAGTGCTTTTTTCTTTAAGAAACAAAAGAAGTGTTAATTAAGTCTCTGGGCAGTGAAAGTTTCATCTGCCAAGGAGTACTTTTCGTGATTTTAAAAGAAGTTACCCTGGCAGGAGAAGGACAGCAAAGTAAAACTTTAAGACTTTTTTTCGGATTTATGTTTTACTGCCCCTTTGGCTAATTACATGAACGCTGTAGTGTAAGCAGCATACGCTTCCTATGTCCCTGCACTCAGCCCTGCCTAAGCACATCTCTCTTAGCTTTCCCTGGGTACCCTGCTCTCTACATATTTATAAATTAAAAAAAAAAAATCAGGATTTGAAGGGGCCACTCGGAAATTCATGGCACCCTATTATTTTGCCCCCAAACTGGGAAATACAGAGGAATTTGGTACAGTTGAGAGGTATGCTGTCATTTGTTACTTTAACAAAAGGGGGCTATCATATTTAAATATGTATTAGACAAGCATGTGTTGTACATTCCTGCAAATCCACAAGTGATAAAAGACAAGACAGATCTGATGACATTTCATTAGCTTAAGGTCTCTGTTCATAAATGGAGTTCATCTACTACATGATTATACTGGACATGATCACAGGAAATTATGGTGATCACTGTTATAACAGCATGTAAGCAATACAAACACACAAGAAAATGTCGTAGCACGAGACCAGTCACACTATATAATGATCCTGCATCATAACATAAAATAAGAAATGTTATGCAAAGTCAGACACAATGAATTACAGTGATACATAAATGTTTGGACGAAGATATGCAATGCAGAGCATTATTATTTGGAAAATAAGTAAAGCCTGTGTGCAGTCGATTACATACTAAGCAGTTGCATCTTGCCAGACTTAAACATGTGCCAGAACAGATGTCAGAAAGCTGCATATCAACTACTGACACCACAGAAATAGGCATACCATTTGTGCCATGAAGAGCACCCATGAAGGGCATACAACACTTTTCTATTGTAATGAGTATGGATCCTCTACCTTTAAGTATGAGGCCTTAAAAATGTGGCCCTCTGACAATACTCTCCCTACCACTCCTGTCTGACACAGTTATTTGACAGACAGATGTTACCACATTCAAACTCTTGCCTATCATACTATATACTCTGCAGAGCTGTGTACTGACTGCATCTGCCACAGCAGATAGCATTGCAGCTTGTTAGAAATAACTGAAATTAAGGTGTGAAGTAAAAAAGGACTTTTGATGATAATTTGTGTACATAAATGTTTTACTTACATGTTTTTTTCATCTGAAATGCCTGTACTTTTAATATGTTTAGACTACATGAATCTTACTTTTGTAAATCATTAACTAGGAATATTAATGTTATGTCTTTTTTTAACAATTTGTATATTATCTCTGTATTTTTCACTGTTTTACTACTCTAGTTTGCTTTTGTATAACTATTGTAAAATTGTCTTTATCCTGTGGAACTTTACTCCCCAGGCTTCCACTGAAAACAGGCTCTTCCAAGCCCAGTGGACTATCCCAGTCATCAAACGGTAATAAATAAATAAATAAATAATAAATGAAATATTAATTTGTCAGAATGATGACAAGGAGGTACCCATGTCAATGTTCACACAACTGTGAGCAGTCCAATATTAATGTTTCTTGGTCAAGGAAGCTTATTCCTTGTTTTGTACACACACTGCCCCAGACTTGAACCACACTCTATCTGTGTAGATCTGCTAGAGAAGTCAGTGGTCAATGCAGGTGCCACAGGGGCACTCACACCACCACATTCACAGAACAACTGTTTCACTGCCATAAAATTACAAAATGTGTTTATTGTTCTTTGTCCACTGTAAAATGGGTACTGATAACTTGATGCACTGTTGTTTGTGTAATGGCAGTACATTCATATGCTATTGCCCTTTGCTGGAATTGAACAAGTAATGTAAGTCCACCAGCTAATGGCATGTATGAATCGCATGCACCACAGTGGAAGTCTTAGCAAAACTGTGATATTCCACCTGTGTAAAGTCATTATATTACATGACTGTGTGTAACATCAGTACATTCATATAATTTTGTCCTTCGCTAGAATTGAACAGCGAGTTATGTAAGTCCACCAATTAATGACATGTGCATGAATCACATGTACCACAGTAGAAGTCTTAACACAACCATGAGACTATTTGCATGAGATAAAAGGGATGGGGGTCACACTGAAATTAAAAACATTATAACTGTATAGAGATTGTTGATGGAGAAATACAGACAAGGTCAGAAGGAGTTGCATTGTGTTTTTGTAGACTTAGAGAAAGCATATGACAGGGTGCCTAGAGAGGAGTTGTGGTATTGTATGAGGAAGATGGGAGTGTCAGAGAAGTATATGAGTGGTACAGGATATGTACGAGGGTAGTGTGACAGTGGTGAGGTCTGTGGTGGGAGTGATGGATGCGTTTAAGGTGGAGGTGGGATTACATCAAGGATCAGCTCTGAGCCCTTACTTATTTGCAATGGTTATGGACAGGTTGACAGACAGGATCAGGCAGGAGTCCCCGTGGACTATGATGTTTGCAGATGACATTGCGATCTATAGTGAGAGTAGGGAACAGGTGGAGGAGACCTTTGAGTGATGGAGATATGCTCTAGAGAGAAGAGGAATGAAGGTCAGCAGGACTAAGACAGAATATATGTGTGTGAATGAGAGGGAGGATAGAAGAATGGTGAGGATGCAAGGAGTAGAGGTGGTGGATAAGTTTAAATACTTGGGATCAATAGTTCAGAGTAATGGTGAGTGTATAAGAGAGGTGAAGAGAGTACAAGCAGGGTGGAGTGGGTGGAGAAGAGTGTCATGAGTGATTTGTGACAGGCGAGTACCAGTAAGAGTGAAAGGGAAGGTCTACAAGAAGGTAGTGAGACCAGCTATGTTATATGGGTTGGAGACAGTGGCATTGACAAAAAGGCAGGGGTTAGAGCTGGATGTGGCAGAGTTAAAGATGTTAAGATTTGCACTGGGTGTGATGAGGGTGGACAGGATTAGGAATAAGTATATTAGAGGGTCAGCCCAGGTTGGAAGGTTTGGAGACAAAGCCAGAGAGGCAAGATTACGTTAGTTTGGACATGTGCTGAGGAGGGATGCTGTGCATATTGGGAAAAAGATGCTAAGGATGAAGCTACCAGGTAACAGGAAAAGAGAAAGGACTAAGATAAGGTTTATGGATGTGGTGAGAGATGACATGCAGGTGGTTGGTGTGACAGAGCAAGATGCAGAGGACAGGAAGAAATGGAAACAGATGATCCACTGTGGTGACCCCTAATGGGAACAGCTGAAAGAAGATGATGTTAACTGCGTAGATGCCCTTCATGCATAACAGTATAAGGACGCACAGTACATACAGTCTGTCAATGTGGGTTTTGAACTCCTAACTATGTGACAACAGAAGCTACGTGATATCATGAAAAATGAACATGCCAAAGTACAATTGTTGCTACAATTGTGCGATATTTGGGTACTTGAAGGCATGACATCATGATATTGTTGCAAGGGATATGTGTACGTATAATTAAAGACTGTTGCTATGCATTTGTCATACAACATTGCGTGATGTTAGGTATGCACAAACACACCTGATGCATAATGCAGTATTCACTGTAGGATACAATGGAAATTAAGCAAAATGTGTAGATAATCACATATTTGAATGCATGCCTTTGTAAGGCAACAACATATAGAACATTGTCCCATTTCCTCACGTCACAGGAAAAGCCTTTGTAATTCTCTTAGGAAAGCCAAATTTCATCAAATGGCATCATTAGTATCAAATAAAGCATTTCTCTGTAAAAACTGAGCAGAAAAGCTTGTAAGAAAAATCCCAAGCTACATGTACACAGCAGATAGCTGTGTGACAACATTGTTAACTATATGCACATTCATGAGTCTAAGGAGTAATGGTTGAATTTGAACTGACTACCTAACATCACAAGGTACAGAACATTGCCTGAACTGGACATGCTACACAAAATATTGGATTGCAATTGTGACAGTGAACATTTGAATGGATGACATCACCACTGTGTAACAGAGTGATTGTTCTGCTAAAAAGGAAGTGAAGTGTCTGAAGGGTACAGTAACACTACACAGATACACATCTTATATGCATTAGAATCTTTCTCTACACAGGATGACAGAAAAATACACTCTCATAGTAGTCAGTCATTGCTGGATTTAAACCACCTACATATTTAGCTACACAGTCTACAGAGCACAGCATCAAAAGCCAGCACCACAGGATAAGTCATACTACAACTGTGAGGCAATTCCATTTTGAAAGCATGATATAATCATTGTATTTCCAAAACTGGGTGTTGCCTAGGGGGAAAAAACATTTAGAAGGTATCTGTCTAACAGTGAAAATATTCCCCCTAAGTGGAAGTTTATTTAAGGGGTATAGACAGAGGGCCAATTGTACATGACAGTACATAAAGTCACAATATTTAAGCAATGGTGGATTTGAATCACCTATATCAAGTTATACAACCTAGACATTAACTACAATCTCCCCAGGGAAAGTCTGTCATTTATAGTGACAGAGTGCACTTATGAGAGGATAACCTCATCAGTGTGTTGTAGAGAAGATGTTTGTGGGATAAGGGAGTCTCTGTGCTGACTTCCAAGCAAATAGGCAGTATGCACACACAATCCTGTATGGATCTGATGGAATAGAGAACAGATGTGTGTGTTATGGTCATATTTCATGTGTCATGATTTACACACTGTCATAATAATTGCAGTCTTTTCTTCATTATATGTATGATACAGATGTACTCTGAAACACATGAGAGAATAAGTGTGGCATTGCTGATGCAAACATGGCTTATGAAATAGTACTGAATCAAGGAGTTTTATTTGATGACACAGAAGGATTGGGCAGATATGGACATCTTAAGGCAGGAATCTACATATAGCCATACTAAGAGATTAGTTTATGATTCAATTCTTCACATATTTGTGGTGTGTTATTCTGCATTTTCTGACCTATATAAATTTACAAAATCAAATCTATGGCTTTTCCTATTGCCTCCAGTTGACAGTGATTCCCAAGAGATTCTCAGGGGTCAAGGGTAGGGATGAGAACAACAAACATTAAGGTACATAAATGTGAACATCGTTTGAAATGCTGTACACTTCAAATGAATGTGCTGAGTACAATAAAGTGTTCCCAGTAGGAGAGTGAAAATATCAAGAAGCCATAAGGAGGACACCATTGTGTGACAACATATGTAGCACACTTATACAGATAATATTAAGATGTGAAAATATTAAATAAATGTGTGACATATATCTGGATATGAAACCCTGTCATTACAAAATAAAAGTGTACACACAGGAGGATTATCTCAGCTGAACACATAGGAACTCAAGAATTGTTATGTTTGCCTGACACATTTGAAGGGATTCTGACAACAGATTCAAGCTAGGGAAAATGCAGGCATCAGCCTTCCTCACTGTAAAGACAGGTGTAACATCCTGTGAAGTGTATATAATATCTATCAGTCTAATACATATGTTACACAAACTGTCTCACAATAGTACTATCAGTATGTATCATAGCAAAGCAGAGCTAAACACATTTGTGTAAACTGTGCTAGTGTGCAAAGTGCAGTGGGGCTAAACACATCTGTCTAAAGTAAACTGTGCTAGTGTGTATAGTGAAGTGGGGCTAAACATATTTGTGTAAAGTGAGCAGTGCTACTTGTAGTGTAGTTGAAATTAAAATCTTCAGCTTTTGATGTAAGATGTGACATGACCCATGGTATCACTCATCAATGCTGCATGATTCCAAACATCACTCAAAAGCTGAGAACACTTACTAGGGAAGAGAGAGTGGGAGACAGGCACAGACATAGGAAGAGATTTGCTTATAGTCTATTTCTGCTCAACTTTGTGTTATCTTACTCTTTTGTTTGCTATCATAATTTTTCAGTCATGAGCTGTACTAAACAATGTTCCCAAAGGGAGCAGACAGATAAATACAGCAGCAGGATAACAGTGTGTTAAGAAAATGCGTAGCCAACACTTACACACAAAGGAGTCATACAAAACTCCCCAAAACACTTTGGCTACATCAAGGTTTGAACCTTGACAGTATTCCAAAACATATCTACAGGCCTCAGTAATATCTAACTAACCCATAAATTAACTCCTACTTTACTAAGATCAAATCTGACAACAGACTAAAGCCAAAAACAAATTATGTATCAGTCTTAATTGCACTCATGACATCTGTAAAATCCTACAATGCATATATCACATCCAGTAGAATAATAAATATGAAACAGTAGAAAGTGATGATTCAGAAGTGTTTATAGGTAGAGACATGGAGACAGAGACACAAACAGGCAAATAATGTTATATTTTTTCTGGCCCATTTTAAACAACTTTGTGGTATGATACTGTTATATACTATAAACAATCACATGTTTCCAATATGCAGCAAGCAGGACTTGTAACATAGAAACATGAATGAGACATATGCAGGATAAAGGTCGGTTACTAAGATATGTAGATACCACTTATGCATAAAATAGTAATATACATAAAATATTAAATATGCTGTTCACATATTTCTGGACTGAAACCCTTGACACAATGGCATACGCATTTATAGACATGAATTATATCAACACAACACACAGGAAATGTGACTTTACAATCTTAATTTTACTGATTTGAAAGGACAGTCGCAAACCAATGAGGCAAGGGAAAATGTAGGCATTAGGCTTCATCACAGTAATGAAAATGTTAAAATGACATAAGGCTTACAATACAGCCAGCAGCATAATAAATGATCCAGTGCAGAATTCTTCCTAACAATATTTACAGATTGAACATCCTACATGGTGTACATTCATCTTTTCAACTTGTTCAAGAGAAGACTGACCTGACTGTACACACTACAGCGAAGCTAAGCAGAGTAGCATGAAGGGCACCAGAGCAATGTGGCCAAAGGCAGAAACACATGATTTTGCCATATCCTATGTAATTTTATTTCCCCTGTTACAAGTGGCAGACATTGTGCAAATGATGAGGAGACAGACTGATGACACAGAAGGGGGGGACACATGCAGGGGCAAGGAAGGCAGGGAGGAAGAAGATTATGAGATATGAAACACAACTGTGGCTCAAAAATATGTGTAGGCAATGGCTACAGAAGAAATAATGTAATAAAAAGTGTCAATACATTTTTGACATATTTCTGGATTCAAATATTTGAAAAAATGCAAAAAATTAGCCTTTAGATCTAAGCATTATCTCTTCACACCACAAAGGAACTCCTAATTCACACAGTTTAAATCACACAACTGAAGGGACAGTGACAACTTCCTGAGGCAAAAGTGGAAAAGAGAGAGAGATGGAAAAAGAAATACCAAGAGTTTTGTTTATGTGAAATGTAGGACCATCTTTGTGATGTGTTACTCTTAGGTGCATCCTCATTATTACCCTGCCATGCTCTGTACAATAATATGCTTGCTATAGGGAGCAAGAAGGAGGAGATTACAACCAATATTAAGACATAAGAAGGATAAGGATGCCTTACTAACTCTTCCTTTTGGGGATGGAATATTTTTGCAAATGCTTTCTTGCTGCACTATTCAAATACTATGTTAATGAAATGTAAATGGAGATAAATACAGACATTTGGAGTTAAAAATATCATAGGAATCTAATTGAAACAGCTCTAATAGAAGCCTTGAGACTGCAAAAACATCAGTCTACAGATGGGAATTATCTCAATGCATCACACAGGAACTTCTAGTTCATTACATCCAGCAGCCTAAGAACTGTTACAGTAATTGTTTCAAGGTAGTTCTTATACTCTGCCTTTACTCTCTATTCCCATAGTACAGCAGATTTAAACACATTTGCACAAAGGAAGCAGACTAGTGTGGGAAATGCCAAAACCTCACCAGTTGTTGCTGCAGGATGTGACTGTCATTCACCATTACACACTATTGGTGTGTGATGCCACCCTCCTCATAAATGCTGAAGATAAAGATATGCAAGCTTTTCAATAGGCTGTTTTTGATCTTGTGTGTTGAGCGTGATTCTATGTTTGACCAGATTAAATATTTGAAAAAGGGGTTGATAGGATTGTGGTGAAAATGGGCAAAAAAGCAGTGGTTAGGACACAGGGGAAAGAATACAGAAATTTGCAGGATGGTGGTGGGAGAGCAGCATAGCTATATACTTCTTCATAACATAAATGTAGAATTGCACACAGAAATTCATAACTTTGGAGAGTCACCATACCAAGGATGTATGACAAAAACAGAATAATGTTGTTTATCCAAATTGACCAAATCAAGTGTGTTAAGATGACACATTGGCTAAGTGGAGAGCTGTAAATGGAAAATAATTTTTTGGTGGGACAGGTGCCCTTTTTCTGTTCTTATTTATTTATTTATTTTTGGAAAGAGAGGAATGTTGGGGTATGTACATAGGAATGATAGGGTCAGATAGCTAGGGTAGGTCATGTAGCAGGTGCAGACATGCAGGGATGTTAATGGGTACAAAAGGTAAGGGAACAACATACTGGGGACAGGAAGGAAGCACTGGAAGTACATCCACATGTAGCTTGAGAACAGTTAGAATGTAGTCTCACTCTCAAAGCTGTTATCACTGTCTCCTGTGTCAGTTACGTGTATTGGTGCCAGACCGGGCATCATTTTGGTAATATGATGCAGGACCTTTTCAACCCTGACAATTTAGACATCAAGGCTCTACTTAATTATACCCTCCACCAGCCCTGTCAACTCCTAATGAGTGACATAATCACCACCTTTACTACTACTTCCTCCAAAGGGCAATGCTGACAGGTTGTGAACCAGATGCGCTAGGCTTCTGTGCTGCCTTTGTTGGTGTTGCCACAGGTAAGGCCGAACTGCAGTAGTCAGTCTAACTCCCTGTGCTGATTGTCATTTTGCTTTCAGCAGCAATGCACTTAAAAAAATATATTAAAAAATAATTTAAAAAGAAAAAAAAAAAAACAGAGACAGGGAGGGGCAGACAAGAATGAGAAAATTAAATTAATGGTTAGTTGCATTATTTTATTATAATATATATAGTATATTAATAGCTTGTAAATACTATCCTGTAAAAAAAGTCTAATGTCTGTTTCTGAGTATTGAACTCACTCACAATTTAGGCACTCATTATCTAATGCAATAAACAAGAGCTATTGGAGAAGGCATGCATGCTTGATATAAATGTTAAAGTATTCCAGCTCAAGTTGATATACAATGAGGGACTGAAAATACTTCTCTGCCATGCCTACAGACTTGAAGAATACTAACCCTCCCTGTGCTTCTTTGAAGCAAGTTAGTCTCTCCTGATGGACCTAATTTTTTTCTACTACCTCTTCTTCAGTTGTACAGTAGATAAAAGAAAAAAACATGTAAAATGCATAATGAATACAATTGTTGGCTAGCTAATCAATGCTATATCGTAGACTGGTGATGGGTCAGTATACTTACACAAGTGAAGGATGTTTGCAGTCTTACAGTCATCCTCCCATCAATTCAGGAGGTCCTGTTTTTGCCTCTTCGTGTCACTGTACTGGTGGTAGCATTAGTCTCTAGTGAGTGGGATGCCAGTTGCCCTGGAGACAGCATTGGTCATGCTATTCCAAGCTTCAGCCTAATACTTACACATGATATAATCCTCCCGCATCAGCCTCCAGCTGTAGTACTTCATGAGAAGTGTCACAAAAATCCTGGACTCTTCAACATCCTACATTTGAGCTCTAAATGGAACACATTTCCTACTTTGACCAGCCATTTCTACAGAAGTCAAGCTAGAAATATGCATCTGAATTGATGGTCAATTCAGATCTTGTATTTAACAGTTTGTACACAAAGACACACTACCTTGCAAGCTGCATTTGCATAATTGAAAGCACAGCAATGGCTTAGCAGACACATTGGCACTGATTACATCAAAAAACATGGAAGTTGTGAAATATAGCAATGACATTCGGCCATGTGTGATGTTCAACCTACTGACACATGTTCCAATGTTAGACACTGAAATTTTTATGTTGTTTATAATCTTGGTTGTTTGGAGGTATGGCTTTGAAACATCTGGCTGTTGGGAGTTACACACTAGTAAAATTGAGTAGTGCCATCTGGGAAGCAAATCCATGATAAAAAAATATGACAAAATACAAAACTTTGGTCATTAACTGCTAGTGCCACAGGCAAACTTACTTTTTAGCATGTTAATTTCAGATATAATTTAAGAAAGAATGGAGCTATATTTAAAATATTTCTGTATGTGTTTTACTTTAATTAGTCATGAGACTGCATTTCTATGTAAAAATCTATATTTGTGGTTGTAAAAACAGTTCAGATGCAATTGCATGATCTGATTATATATGGTGAGGTATGGTACATAAATTTTTCACATGACATACTGTCCTAAACACATACTTATATGTGATAAGTAATAATAATAATAAAATAAATAAAATCATTGTGTACCTCATATCTATGCAAGTGCATTTTAATGCATGTTAAATTAAACATAATTATGTTTGACATAAATTATGCACATTATATTGGGATTATATACGGTAGCATTATCGCTTCACAGTAAGACTCTGTCCGGTTCGATTCTCAGCTAGACCGTCTTCTGCGTGGAGACATGCATGAATGGGCATACCTTCGTTGAAGGTTGTGCATCAGGGCTGGCAAGTCGGCATGTAAAAATCAACTGCCAATCATTAGCGGACTGGAGTTCCGCTGTGGCGACCCCTAACCAGTAAAAGCCGAAAGACACAACAACAACAACAATATATTTGTTGCAATAAACACAGTTATGATACTCATTTGTATTTAATGTTACATTTCTGATCAAATGTTGTGACAAATGGCATTCTGCCCCCACCCCATAAAAATAATTGCGTACTGGATTTGAACCATGGATCACCACTCCAGTCTCTAAACTCACTGCATTTACAACTTGTGCCATGAGGAAAGTGAGCTGCCAGGGGAATTTCTTCACTAAGTACTAGCCAGAGTGCTGATGGACATGCACCAGTGCTAGACTCATTTGAAGTACAGAAGGCACCCCAAATCAATTTTTGCTTTGACAGTGAACCTTGTTTGCATGCTGCCAAGTGGAAAGCAAATGCAAAAGGCATTGTAAAAAAAAAAAAAAAATTACCTCGCATTGCAGAATAGCAGGCTTAATGACTTTATGTAGCAAGGAACACAGCCGTTATAGTATTTGGAGTCCAACAGGGTTCGGTCTTGGGTCCTCTCCTGTTTCATATCTACTTCTCTGAAGTCCAGGCCAACACAAAGGGACTCTGGCTGACAAAGTTCACAGATGATTGCACATTGGGAGCTATTATTAACTCCCTAAGTGATGCTGACATCCTACAGAAAGGCCTCAATGAGACCAATGACTGGTGTCAGAACCATGGCCTTAAGCTCAGTGCCAAAAAATGTGTCTTCATCCCCTTTGGGAAAAACCCAGTTCCCTTGAATTACCACATTGATGGTAGTCCACTGAACACAGAAGGTGTTATAAGAGATCTGGGAACACAGGTTGACAGCAACCTCTGTTTTGACCACCACATTACCACTGTGGTCAGAAAGTCCTTCTATGTGGCACATCTCATTACTAAGGGTTTTGCATCCAGGAAGAAAGAGGTCATTGTCTCCCTCTACTCTTCCCTCATTAGGCCAATCATCAAGTACAATGCCCCATTTGGCATGTACCTCACTAGACACCTACAACAACTGGAGATGCCACAAAAGTACCTCACAAAGAGGATCCTAAGCCTTAAACACTTGTCTTATATGGAAAGACTCAAAAAACACCAACTATTCTATGTCTCATATCACCTACTTAGAGGCAATCTCTGCTTGAGTTACAAAGCCATGTCTGACCCAGCTCTGTTTGAAATGCAACATCTAAAGAAATCCCAATCCCTCCACACCACATGCTCTAGAGACCTCAACCTCATTACCACAATTAACAGAACATGCTGGAGGGACAGGTTCATAACCCAGAGACTGCCCATGCTATGGAATAGACTTCCCATACATGTCAAGCAGAGCACCTCACTGGCCCTCTTCAAGAGAAATCTTGATGAGTGGATGGGAAGTAGAAAATCCACCCCAAGGATCACTCCAGTGGCTCTACTTGACAGAGGCACTAGGAACTAAGGTTGGGTGGCACGATGCCAGGGTAATCCTATGGGCTAGGCTTGTAAAATCTCCAGGACCATTAGCCTAGTACACACCTATGAACCTATTAGCATGTCATATTCATACTTTTCACATTTGCTTTCCAAATCACAAATACCATTTAAATTACACATCATCATAATTTCATATAATGGCAATTGTTCTGAAAGAGGGCACACAGAGAATAATAGGAGGTCATTCCTGCCATAGTAAATACAATTACTCATGACATCAAAATTCACATGATAATGTATCACTGTCATGATCAATACTTGTGAGATATGGATAAGTTCTCATCCATATAAGACAGGCATGTCCACACTATTCATATTACTGTTTTTGTGTTATTACACTTTACAAAATGTCATGTGTGACAACATACATAGCAAATACTGTTATTAATCATGGAAAGAGGTGAGTTTACAAAACCAACACCTTTGTACCATCAATTGATGTGGAGTACTGGTAAGATTTTTAGTATTTATCAAAGAATTTAGTTTATTCATTTCATATGCAACATTGGGAGTAAATATTTATTCTGAATCCAATCATACAAAATCTGTAAAAATGATTTGAACCCTGGATTATGTGTGTCCCCTTTCTCTAAGCTCACTTTACTTATACCTTGAGACACAGAGATAGCTGACAGGGGGGGATTTCTTCATTCAGGATTGTCCAGAGAAAATAAAGTGCACCAGCACAAGTCTCCGTTGTGCTACTGATGGCATTCCAAATCAAATTTGCCAGTTTTAACTTAGCATGTGAACTGTTATTCAGTGCTAGGGTCTGCTGACAGTCAAGAGTGTGCAATGTAAAATGGTGGGCAAAGCATGAAAACAGAGATCACAATGGAAAGAATTAAAGAAAACACCATGAAACAAGTACTTATTTGTGATGTTTCCTCAATTTTGTTTCTTACAACATGTACATGTGCTCCCTACACATCACTAAATTCACACACACAGCACCCTATCTGGAATTGAACCATTATACCAGGGCATTGACAACACACACTTGAGATTGCTATCATTATTTGCCACAGACACAGACATATGCTACAATGAACAGACAATAGCTTGCATATACACAAGATGTGACATTGTATTAATTCACATTACAGGTTCAGCAGAAACCTAAGTATTATTTTACACTTCTATTGATAAATGATTGCATTTTATTAGTTTCCTGTGATATTTGCTGCATTGTAATTAAAAACTGTGCTGTTCTACTGCTGTGTTAAGTACTTATCACATTGTTTCAGATAGTTAGGGCTGTTGTGTATAGATTATGTGGTCTTATACTTGGGCTCCAAACCAGCTATTTTACATAAAAAAGATTTTTTCTGCATTCTTGTGGCAGAAGTGTGCTGTTCTAAACTAATCTGAGTTGGAGATTTCTGGTAGAAGGCTTACCATATGCTTTTCTGATTGGTAGCTAGCTTAAAACATGTTCCTTTTTTCCTGTATATAAGCTTCATATTTGAGTGGGTTTTGTCTTAATTGCTTAGAGCTTCTTATCAGTTGGCGACTATGCCAGAAAGTTCCAGTAAAGATGCTCACACCTAAGGCAATCCTTTGCGAAAAAGACAAAAATAAGTGTTATTTTGCACTTCTTTTGATAACTGATTGCATTTTATTAGTTTCCTCTGATATTTGCTGCATTTGCTGCATTTAAATGAAAAAAATGTACTGTTTTACTGCTGTTTTAAGTGCTTATTATGTTGTATCAGATAGCCAGGGCTGTTGTATCTAGACTGTGTGGTCTTCATACACTTGGGCTACAAACCAGCCAGTTTACATTAAGAAGCTTTTTTTCTGCACTCTTGTGGGGCAGAAGTGTGCTGATCTAAACATATCTGATTTGTGGAATGTGGGTGGAAGGCTTATTGTGTGCTTTCCTGATTGGTAGTTAGCTTAAAACGTGTTACCTTTTGCCTATATATATAAGCCTTGGGTTTGTGTGAAGCTGCTTTTAGCAAAGCAGCAATTAGCAGTGCCCTGTATAGAAACAAACACCATGAAGATAAAATTTGCCTGGAATAACTTTCACTGATGCCATACTCAGCCCTCTGCTGCTCTTTGAGCAAATAGTTGCATGCTGATTAGCATCATTCTGTTGGTCAACCTTAGACTACACAAGTAGTGTTCCCAGACATAGTCTCTGTGCTACCAGCACAGCCCAGTCTAATTAACCCATTCCTTTCCCTGATAAAACTCACTGTAAGAACATGACATCATGGATGGGCAATTTCCTACCATCTTTGTAGCCAGTGTGATGGCCGTGGGCATCCTGAGGCAATGTAGCAATTGTTTCATGTATATTGACAATCACTTAATCCTGAAACAAATAAACACTATATGTAAGAGATGTAGTTATACTATGAAAATGGAGGCAAAACTCTCGTATACAGATGAATAGAATGCTAAATAGCTGTCAGTGCACACAAATACATATCACTTCCCACACAAAATAAGGATTTGACACATAAAACCACTTATGGGGAGGTACACACGAGTAAGTTACCAAAAACTCAGAGGCCACCGAAACACTGCCTTTAGAAACCACATATACACACAAAGTAAACAACAACCATAACACCTAATAATAAACTCAGCAGTATCTCAACAAACGAGCCCATAAGGCAAAGTACTGCAAAGCCTAACATTTGGTCATAGGAGACTCCATACTTAGACACGCTGATTTCCGCCTCTCCAGGCTGTATAAGGAGAAGGTTACAGTTAGCTGCCTGTCAGATGCCAGGATACATCAGATCACACAAGCACTCAAGTCAGTCTGCCATAGTCCATGTGGTTGTGAATGACCTGAGACATATCTTCTTGGACTATATGAAGAGAGATATGACTGAGCACTCATATTATGCAGTGCAGGCAGGTATAATCCTAGCCTTGAGCAAAATTCTACCTTCACCAAAGAAGATGCCACAATACAAACAAAAATGATTGACTTTAACAATTGGCTTAACTTTTGGCATCAGTCCAAAGGGATCCAATATTTATCTACCTGGGAGGGCATGATTGACAGACCATGCTGTTTTGTTAGAGATGATCAGCACCTGTCTCCTCTATGTTTTTGATACTGGCAAAAGCTTTTGCCACCCTTATAGTGTCTTATTTTAGGCAATGTCAAAGTAACCAACCTCCCAATGTAACAAAATATTCTCTTGATAAGCTGAAGGTACTGCTGCTCAGTGCTATGAGTCTAAAGACGAAACTGCACTACCTCAAAGCATTTCTCACCTTGGAAAATGCTGATGTCTGTGCAGTCGCTGAGACATGGTTCAAAGCTATGGAAAGCACCCTGGCTGAGCAAGACTACAATGCCTTACATATCTTCAGACCACCAACTGAACAATAAAGAACCAAAGGAGGAGGTGTACCCATTTTCATAAAGGATAAGTACAGCTCAAGACTGGTTATACAGTATGACTCTCTCGAGCAACTCCATGTTCAACTAACTATAGGCAAAATTCCCTACCACCTCATTGCTAACTATAGGTCTCCCACCATGAATCAAGAAAAAAAAAAACATACAATGTACCTAGACTTATTGGAGTCACTCAACATGCATCTCAGCACCTTACTGATGGGGGATTTTAACTATCATACTATTGACTGGGGAACATACACCACCACTAACATGCGTGCTCTGGGGCACAAGTGCTCTGGAACATTTGGCTGGTACATCCACTAGGAGCTCAAATATCCTGGACATAGTACTCAATTACATGGGGGAGGGTTGCACCTTCCCTGTGTAATGTCCTCTTTGGTTAGATCAGATCACAAAATGGCATACTTTGAAATAAACATAAGGCCAGATACCCCGTCAAGCTTAAAAACACTAAAGGATTTCTCCAAGACAAGTTATCTAATACTAAGCAATGGCCTAAGAAATTGTAAAACTCCCACAAACCCAGAATTCACAGAGGTGTACCCAATATCCCGTATAACCATTTAAGCAGTTGTATAGAATTGGCAGTACTGGACCACATTAAACTCAGGTCTTGCCAGAAAAACAAGCCATCCTTATAGACCTCCTGGTATAAACAGCCAATATAACAAATGAAAAAAAAAGAATATCCAAACATAATTGGGAATAGGCTCATTAGACGAAGAAATTCCTCACTACTCTAAACAAACAAATCAGAGATCTGGTTAAGTCTTCAAAATGAAATTATGAAGCAAAATAGTCTCTCTAGCCAAGGAAAATCACAAAGAATTTTTAACTATGTCCAAAATCTTAAGGAAAATTCCCAGCTAAGCTAACATTTCATCACACCATATAAAGCAAATATTTGCAACTTTACAGCTATTTTCTTCTCTTTATTGTGTGAGCATCATTCCCTTATCTGTGCTTTTCTAGCAAGACTGCTATTTGATTTGCATTATTTTTGATATCTGTTTCAGTGAGTAATATACTACTTTAGAATTTCAGACAAATTTTACTCAGAGACACAAAGCATGGTCATAAACAATTCATGCAAATGTTAGGAATATTGCTCTCCAAAGTCAATGTACTTACAGACTTTCCTGTAAGTCACTTCTTCCTGTCACACCCTTTGTAAGTATACAACCAAGAGGAATGACTGTGAACCTCTGATTGTTCCTGCAGCCAAAGTAATTATTCATACTTGCAAACCCTTAGCAGGTAACACTTCTCAGTGCATGACCTTGCAGTACTAGGGCATGTGCACTCAATCATGTAGATCTTTACACTATGTTTACCTGCCCTGCAGTTAGTGTGGATTATGGAATTCATGAATGCTAATGAGTTCACACCATATATTCACAGTGCTCAGAGGACTAAATGTGTAATATATAAAAGTAATCATGTAGGTAAGGAACTTGCATCATAGTAGGGGAGACTGTTTGGATACTGATATTTGTTTTACAAATGTGTTTGTAGTTAAACAAGTAGCTTTCTGCAAAGGTACACTTCTGTTTTTTTACAAATTGCTTTTATTTTAACATAGGTTCATAGGTAGGTTCATAGGTAGGTACTAGGCTATTGGCCCAAGGGCCTAACTAAGCCTAGCCAACAAGGTTCCCTGGCTTACACCACTCAAGAAAGTTATTTTCCTGTGCCCTTGTCGAGCAGAGCCACAGAAGTGATCCCCGGGTGTATTTCCTATTTCCCATCTGCTCATCAAGATTTTTTTGAAGAGTGCTAATGAGGAACTTTGCTTGACATAGTTGAGTATAGAACATTACTGATAAATTGCATTTCACAATACACCCAATGTTTTAGTGTATGCATTCTTCTCCCTTGCTGTTGGCATAGCCACGTATGTTATTTATTCATTGTCCACTGAAAAATATTTGCAAAGAGTGTTTCCTGCCATTTATTGAAACTTTTATCTGGGAAGCTGACCAGTTATTGCAGATGAATATTGTATTACTTATTAACAAGGTCAGGGAGTTTTGAATTATTGTCTCAGAAAATGTGTTAAGCCTGTGATACATACTTGTCTGACCTCCACAGAATTGTGTATCCCACAAAACCTTTATCCATTTTTACTTGAAAAGTGTAAATTATTTGTATTAATGCTGCAGTGTATTACAGAGTTACACAAATGTTGTCCTAATCACATACTTTAGCATTGTTTTTAATTTCCTTTCTTTTTTGAAGGGAGGGTGGGATTCTGTATAAACTCGTGTATACTCAAATGGATGGTAATATTCATACATAATTGTTTTGTTAACAATCAGCTGTGGCTTATTTTTTTTCCTTTTATTGGCTGTAGTGTGCAAGACATCTTTACCATGTAAATCACCATTCAGTGATGCAGAGAATGAAGTGATCATCCAGGCACTATATTGACATGGGTTATTTCTCCTTGAAAGAGGCAGAAGTCCTTCCATGACCTTATCTCGGAGCAAGCTGTTCGGATCTATTACACATTATGTGGTATTGCAACCACTCTCACAAACTCTGGTGCTCTCTAAAAGTCCGTCTGCAAAAAATGGGTTATTACACCTCCACACTTTCGTGGGAAACAGCCATTCTTCATATTCCTACCTCCAAATTGTCTAAATTACAGCTCCACATTTTAATTATTCTTTGTTCACTTATTAAACTATACATCACTAATAACTGGATGGATCGCACCAGACTTTGTTGGAAAGGTTTCAAAGAGATGGCTTACAAACACATTTCAGCTCATAAATTCATTATAAAGGGTCCCAAAAAGAGAGCCTATTTTAGTAAATTATGGAAACATCTTATAGATTTAATCCTTAGTGAATAACTCCCTATTCATGTATTTAGTGCAATATGTATCCTTACTCCTGTTAATTAATGGAGATCCACTGTCAACTCAATTAATGTTATTTTTCCTACTTCCTGTAATACTCCTGTAGAGGATTGGTAGCATATTAGTTTGTAAATATTGTATATAAATGTTTTTGGTTAAATTGATTACAATGCTTTCCTTGTGTTTTTCTTTTCCTTCTTTTATGTACCACTGTTAAACTGTTTTGATACTCACAATATCCTGTAACAATTCAATGTTTTATCTTAATGTTCATAATTGCAATGTTTTCCATTTTTCTGTATGCATTGTTTCATATTATGGAAAATAAAAGAAATATTTGAAAAAAAAAAAAAGGAGCAAGCTGTCAACAATGTCAATGTAATAGATGGGCATGACCATACCTATCCAAGTATAAGATATAGGGCCAGTGACATGATTACACAGGTGAGATGTAGGATAGCTGCAATTGTCCAGAAATGTATGGGTATGAGGGTGGTCCTGCTACTGAACCTTCACTGAGTGAAACAGAGGCATTTCTCTCCACAGTCAGAGATCCAGACAGCTCAGCAGAGGGTTCAAACAGAATCATTGACATGGGGCTGATGTGGATGACAACCCAAGTGTATCTACTGTTGAACTTCCTGGTATGCAATATAATTAAATAATTCTCATTTTGTGTGTGTGTGCGTGTCTGTGCGTGCGTGTGTGTGTGTGTGTGTGTGTGTGTGTGTGTGTGTGTGTGCACACACACACACACACACACACACACACACACACACACACACACACACACACACACACACATACACACACTAAGAAAGATGGGGTAAAAGACACACTAGAGAGAGAGGGGGGGAGAGAAGGAGTAGGGAAGTAAACTGGTCAGTACACTTTTCTGTGAGATGTTTCTTATTCTGCAGCTGTAAAGGGGATTGTTTTCTGTTTCTTGCATTATTTGCATTGTGATTTCTATTAGCAGTATTTTGTTTCACTTTCTTATATATAGGCACATCTAGTTCTGAGTATGTATGACCACCTGCACATGATAAACACACATTTTTTGTTCTTATTTATGTACAAAAGGTAGATGCATCTATACATGAAAATCACTTTACATTGCATTAGCTTATATTATTTTTTTAATATACAATTTGCATAACATATGTTTGATCAGTTGTATTTCAATTATATTTGTTGTGTTGATTACTTGTTATTATAAGTGAGCCTGCCAGTGGTGCTGTGGAACTCCAGCTGCCTAATGTTTGAGTATCGGTAGCCTCTGATGATGATGGTGGTGATGACGAGGCACAGTCTGGGAGTGCACAGTGTCTGACACTGAGGTTGTGCCTACAACATGCCTGCCAATATTTTGGACACAGTCAGTATACCTACTGTTATAGAAATCTTAAGATACCAGCATTACTTTAATCTTCCCTGAGCAGCATGTGTGAACAATCTTTTATGTGAATGCCAGTGACTGAAAACATGAATTCAAAAGCTGCATGGAAATACACTCTCTGGCTAAAAGGGCATCAGCCAAGATAAGATAGTGCTTATGAATAATTCCTCTCTTTATCAAAACATAATTATTAATATAAATGAATATTTATGTTGAAAATAATTCCTCTAATACTCAAATGTCAGGCAACAGATGCAAACAAGCTAGAAGACTTTGCTGTGGGTTTTTAGAATTGTCAGCTCAGCCTGCTATTAGGATAAAGATAGACTGGAAAGGTCACAGCAGCCTGAAACAAGGGTCACACACTGACACAAACCGATGTATTGTAACAGCAGGAATGGCTCTACTATTAGAAGTTGTATAAAACATGTATCTATTATTATCAAACATTCCTAAACTATATGTGTAAAGAATGCAAATAATGTAAAATGCATGATTTGTAAAATGTACATATATGCCATAAACAGCAAATAATCAGGAAATGTATATTGTTCTGTTTCATACATTATCTATAGAATGAATGACAGGAACAGATGTTGTGCATTGCATATACATGCTGCAAAGCTGCAGACTTTATATGAAGTTTTTATTAAGCTTTTGTATTGTACTACTTTGTAAGTTGCAAACTTTCATTAGTTCTGAATTATTCAACAACAGTAATAATGTAGATATGAACTGCAACTGTAACAATAATAAATAGCCTTTCTCATTAGAAATGTTGTGATAGACAATTAAGCAGTAAGAACATATGATGATAAAGCAAGCTGATGAAAGGAATGATGACTCTCTACTTGTCACTAAAAAGGGAAGAAACCTGTTATAGTAGTAACTTTTGAAATAGTCTGCTCACAAACAATTTTAAATAGATGTATGACCTGATTTGGACACAGTGTATGTCTGAAGAGGCAGGGCTGTATCTTTCAAGACTGTATAAAAACCCTGTCCTCATCTGTAATCTTTGTCAGTCAGTCAGTCAGTAAACCAAACCAGATACAAGATGAAATAAACTGTACTGACCCAACTGGTGATGCCTTGCTTTGCTGATCATTTATTATTCTTGTTCTTTTAACTGCCTGTGTTTTGTCCTCATTGTCATGATGGTGCAATGGTAGCATTGTTGCCTCACAGCAAGAGGTTCTCCCATTTAATTCTCGGCTGAAGCGCCTTTTCTGTGGAGTCTGCATTTCCTCCCCATGGTCGAGTGGTGTTCAAAAGACATGCGTAGAATAGGCGTGCCTTCATTGAAGGTTGGGTGTCGAGCTGGCACCTCGGCACCCATAAAAATCTACTGCCAATCATTAGCGGACCAGAGTTCCACTGTGGTGACCCCTAACTGGGAAAAGCCGAAAGAAGAAGAAGAAGGTGCAGTGCTTGTAGATACGTTTACAGTTTGGTGCAGAAACCCAGTAGGAAGCAAAGCATAAAGTGCAGAGGTTGGAAAGTTGAAGTAAAATTGAAATATTGCAGAAAGTTCTTGACTTTTAAAAGTCAGTGAATAAAGGAAGAATCAGAATCCTCAAGGTTGGACCAGTTTTCACCTGTGGAGGGACAGAAAAACAAAGAATCCTCAGGGTTGGATCAATTTTTCTCCATGGAGTCTCATCCACAGGAAAAGTAGGTGGAATTAAAAGCTGCACAGCTGAATATCCCGGAGGGATTTCCACACTACCAAAATAGGGTGAGACTCTAGTCTTTCAGTTGTTTGTAGAATGCACTAAAGCTTTGTTCTCCTATAGTTACATGTGTAGTCTGTGATTTATGAGGCATGCAGTTAAAGGAATTTGCATGGTAATTAGATTTTTAAATGTGGTAGGGCTAAGGCATCACAGTTGTTACAACCACAAATTAGATCTGAGAAACTGAATTTTAAAAGTAACAGTATTAGAGATTTAAACCAGGATTTTATACCAGAAACGTACCTGTAACCAGATCTAGAAACAGATATTTATTAAAATTTACTAAACCATATCTACTAAACCATATCAAGAAAAGAAGTTTCAAAACTGCGGTGGTGGTGCTGCGGTAGCGTTGTCGCCTCACAGTTAGACGTTGCCCATTCGATTCTCAGTTAGAGCGTCTTCTGTGTGGCGACATGCATGAATGGGCATTCCTTCATTGAAGGTTGTGCATTAGGCCCTGCAAGCCAGCACGTAAAAAATCTACTGCCAATCATTAGTGGGCCGGAGTTCCACTGTGGCGACCCCTAACCGGGAAAAGCCGAAAGACTTTATCAAGAAAAGAAGTTTCAAAAGAAATTTGAAGGTGTTACTGAGGAAATGTCTCAGGAAACATCTGACAGTTTTGTTTCATTCTCTGAAGGAAGAGAGATGTCAGATTCTAAAAATACCTTAGAGAAACCTAAGGCATCAAGGTTAATTTTATCTCCTAATTTTCCCAGATTTGAAGAAGTTATAAACTAAGCAAATAGTGCAGGTGGTAATAATTCACAGAGAGGAGATACACAATGTTTATTAAATATTATTCATGAATGGGTCAGTCAAAAGCAACAAATGTTAAGGGAAAAAAGAGAAGTCCTATTTTTAAACTGCCTTCTTTGATTTATGAGTTTACAGAGTAAGGAAAACTAAATCAAAATAAAAGAGATTTTGTTAAGAAAACATTAATTCCACCTCTCTTACAACAGTTTTTGTGTACAATGAAGCTTTGTAAAAAAATATATACATATATATATATATATATATATATATATATATATATATATATATATATATATGTTCCCACTTACAGGAAAGTGTAAAAGGATCAAACAGACAAGTAAAACAGACAGCAGATGAACTAACAGCTGTACAAAGAAAGAGAACACTAATGCCACATGCTCAGATTTGGGTAAGAGACCACTTAGATAGATACAGGGGCCACAGTTAGTATTACTACAAGAACATTCCCAGGAACAAGAACTATAAACTTGCAAGGGTTGGGAGAAAAAATCTCTCAAGCTCAAGTAAGTCTCCCTGTAAAAACAAAGAAAGAGAACACTAATCCGGCATGCATGGGTATCAGGTCCTCATCCAAAACATCATTGGAAATGATATCTGAAAACAAAGAGGTTTCATTATAGATTTGTGTAACATAGAATTGATCAAGGGACCATTAAATGAAGTATTAGTCATCTCTGAAACATTATGCAAATATCATGTCAAAGACCCAGGACAGTATGATTTAGTTGAGTTATTAAAAACACCAAGGCAAGAGTTGACTCAGTTAATTTATAGCTATCAGGATATTTTTGCCAAACATAGGAATGATTGTGGACATGTCCCTGACTTTATTCTTAAAGTAAGAGGCAGTCCCAAGAAACCTATAAAACAATATCTAGTAAAGAAAGAGGCAGAACAGGCAATACTAAATACAGTGAAAGCTTTAGAAGTTCAAGGGGTAGTGAGAAAAGTTAATTCACCAGCTAACAGTCCATAGTGACCTGTACCAAAGCCAGATGGAAGTTATCATCTTATTGTTTATTACAGAGAACGTAATAAGGTGATACCTCGTTATTTGCCAATAGTAGGAAGCATGCCTGATCTTATTGCCCAGATTCAGGAAAAATGAAAATGTTCTCCACATTAGATGTGAGTAATGGTTTCTGCAGTATTACTCTAGATAAAGACTCACAATGGAAATTTGCTTTTACTGTAGAAGGTCAACAATATACTTGGACAAGAATACCTCAGGGCTTTCATAATGCTCCAACAGTTTTTCATGATGTAATGTAGGAAATACTAACCACTAGAATGTAGACCTTCTATTATTCAATATGTGGATGACATACTTGTAGGAACAGAAACTGAAAAGCAGCACTTAAATGCATTAACAGAAAGTTTCCAAGCAATAAGACAATCAGGATTAAAACTGAACCCTAAGAAGAGTCAGTTTATGAAAGATTATGTCACTTTCTTGGGTGTCACGGTATCAGCAGGACAAAGAAGCATTAGGGGAAACAAAAAGCAACTCATCAGACAGTTACCAATTCCAGTTACTGTCACAGGGTTAAGGCAAGCCCTAGGAATCTTTGAATTCTCAAGGGAATGAATACCAAATTATACAGGAAAAGCAAAACCCTTGACTGATATGCTTAAAGGAAACAAAAAAGGAGATGAACTTCTCAATTGGAATGATGAGTCACTAGCAGCTTTCTCTAAGGTCAAGGAAGAACTCATTTCTGCACCTGCTTTGGGCGTCCCAGAAAGAGATAAAGAGTTCATCATACAGTTTGGTCACAATGGTCCAACTATGATGGCCATAGTGTTGCAAAATAAAGGTTCTCAATATCAGGTTTTGGGTTATTATGCCTTGCTTTGCTAATCATTTATTATTCTTGTTCTTCTAACTGCCTGTATTTTGTCCTCATAGGTGCAGTGCTTGTAGATACATTTACACCTACGCATACCTATGACATATAGACCTCAGACATAGGATAGGTTGAGGGTGGCACAGTTTATCAGGGCAGTGTGGTTACTTCAGTTGCAGAACTAGTTGATTCTCTTTATACCCACCACTAGGGTGAAATGTCACATAGGCAGGTTGGCAGAGGTGTTCAAAGGAGGCATACTGCCTACCCTCCTCCTAATGTAGGTGTGTCAGTCGCCACCACATGACATATGTGTAGGGTCATCACAGTGGCACAAAGAGATGCATGAACCATATGTGCATAACTCCTTGGACAGGATGAATAACACACTGGTTCAGGCAGTGTCTGTAATGGAACATGTGTTGGGGGAGGGTCAGCATCCATGTAGTTGGAGAGGAGTTATATCATCTGG
Source organism: Protopterus annectens (assembly GCF_019279795.1). Taxonomy (NCBI): domain Eukaryota; kingdom Metazoa; phylum Chordata; order Ceratodontiformes; family Protopteridae; genus Protopterus; species Protopterus annectens. The sequence goes on from NC_056729.1 coordinate 867,404,979, forward strand.
TATTGGCAGATGTGGCCACACAAGATCCTGCTTCCATAGTGGCATTACTTCCCCTGCTCCATCAGTGATTGCAGTGTGCACACCCATGTGAATAGGCCACATGGTTATGGTCCTGGATGTATTCATGATAACAGCTTCTCCAGCAGACATCACTCATGTTCAGGTAGAGCTCTAACTTCTAGTAGTGCAACTCTTGGCAGATGTTCTCATGGTCTGGTGCAATGATGCTGAACTGACTAGTCTATCATGCACAGCTCACACCTTCCCGAGATGCGAGGATATAGTGTTAGCCCAGTGCTTGATTTGGTTCATGCTGCCACACATTCACAAGCTATATACACTTTGCTGTTGCCTAATATACATATCTTGCTACTGACCCTGACAACTGAATACTTAGAACATTTTTTGTTGCTAACACACACACTTCTTTGATGTTGGGCTTGTCCATCTGTACCCCTGTCTCACCCTGTGCAAGTGATGATGACTGTGTCCTGCCCTTTGCACATTTCTTTGTTACTTAGAGTTGCATGTACTGCATGTCTGATACACAGAGTGGATAGCTAATGCTTACTTTCTCAGACGCTTGTCTTAATGTAAATATATTGCAGAAGAATTGTTTGTATTGATCACTCCTCCTCATTTGTGAATGATCAGTTATGCAATTGTTGACTCTCATTGTATTTCTGCTGCTGTTGTTACTAATGCAGTAAAAGTAGATGTTTAAATATTATTTACTGTTATACTTGTGCAAATGATGCTACCAATGACCTGCTGACACAGTGGTCAACTGAAATGCTTGATGCATAATACTGCGCAAAATCCATAGCTGTATACTGCAAACATCAGCCATAATTTATTACTGACATTACTGTACACCCAAGACATGTTCCAGTGTAAGTACATATAAGTGTTTGCATATTAGAATATTTGCATATTAGAATAATCTGTTATAGACCTTTTTTTCCTATACAATTTCCACTCTTACTTTGCTAATACAGCAGCTACAAGATATGCCCTTGTGGGTTGTCTCTGATGCTAACAAAACACATCCATTACATGGTTAAGTAAAGGTTGCAGACTTTTGCAGATATCAGTTTTAATATTTGTATGTGCTTAGGATCTTAGGTTTTCACTTAGGTAGCTTGTGTGTGTGTGTGTGTGTGTGTGTGTGTGTGTGTGTGTGTGTGTGTGTGTGTGTGTGTGTGTGTGTGTGTGTGTGTGTGTGTGTGTGTTATCCTTTGCCTCTTAGCCACTGCCATGGGATATTGTGCATGCCTATGTCTGCCAGCCCCATCTGTAGTTGGTGGTTCTACCTTGGATTCCTCATCTGTATTTGCTGGAGCTGCTGGTTTTGACTGTGGCCCAGTTGAAGTGTTTCCTGAGAATTATATTGCTCAACATAGCACAGACTGTCCATATTTGGGCAGACGTTATTTGGTCATGCTGCAGGACACCTCCTGATGTGTCTAGACACCAGAACCTTGATTTGAGCGATCCAAAGACGTGTTCAGTGATATTCTTAGTTTGAGCGTGGACATCATTCTAACCTTGTTCAGTGGGATTGTGTAAGTTTCTCATGGATGTCGTAAGTCAAGGTTCTACTGCATAACCTGCATCCCCCACCAGATGCTCTTGTAGAAAGTCACCCCTAGCAAATCTTCTGCTCAGCTCACAGTTGTGATAAATGTGTGAGTCATGAAAACTGCTTTGGTTACCTGCATAGAGATTGTAGCTGATCCCTTGGACATTGCAGATAATCTGACAGTTTATAGAGTGGTATCCTTTCCTGTTAATGTCAGGGGTGGCTCGTGGCATCGGACTGCCGGTCTGCAGCCCCCTCAACTAAAAAGAATAAAGTGTCAAGAACTTTAAGAAATGTTTTTAAAAAAAAATTACCTAATACCTTATTTTTTTTAATAAACAAACTTCCGAGTACGCGACTCGGAAGTATGCGCATGCGCAGTGTGCACTTTAACCGCCTTGGGCTGCGGTCGTTTTAAACATCTTTTTTTTTGTTTGTTTTGATTGCAGCCTGTAGGAGTAATGAAGGCATCATTGTGATGCCCAGAAGTCTATGCGGTTCCAAACCGCATAGAATTAGAAGGGGCTCGGACTGCGACGTCCGCAGGCACGTCATGACGTGCTTGCTAAGTTGCTGGGCTAAATGCTGCTGATTGGTTGTCGCTCTCTTCCTGGGCTTTATGTGCTGGGAAAAGAGTGACAATCAAACAGTAAGTCAGTTATGGATTGATTCGTGACTGAGTCAGTCACATGGGAAGGATTTACCAAACCTGGATTTATTTATCATTTTAATTTGCCATTGGATTTTTATTTATTTATTTATTTTTTGGGTGGCCTATATTTTGTCAGAAGAACAGAGAACTGAAGAAAGAAGTAGTAGAAGAAAGAAGAAAGAAGTTAGAAGAAGAAGAACAGAGTGAAGGTGCAGAAGTATACCAGGTAAGTAGGAGGTGATTATAGCCACTCGGGCCAGTCATTCAGAGGGAGGTGGGTGAATGAGAGGCACTGACCATCTTCAGATAGTCATCCTGGCAAAGGCAAAAGGGGCTCAAAAATAATCAGTTTAAAGCCACTGGTACAATTTTTGCTGAACTGATTACAATGTTTTTTGCTCATTGTTTACTGGCATTCATTTGATATCTGCCTTGCATTTCTTTTTTTTATTCTGTGTACTACTTTTGGATCTATATTCTGGAAGGCTCATATGTGAAAAATATATTTAGTAGAACTGTGGCATGAAAACAGGGACTGGTTGCCAGAGTAAACTAAATTAATGTGGTGATATCTGGAGAAGTTGGTCAGCTTAATTATGAGTCAGTAAAGAAAAAGTTGAAGCCAGACACTATCCCAAATGCCTTGACCATGCCCAGAAGAATATCATTTCCAGTACTCTTTAAAGTAGAGGCCAAACTTAAATGTATACAGGTAGCTGATGAGATGGAAAGTGTAACTGAGCCTGTGCTGAGGATACTATTTATAAAAAAGAGACAATATGAAAACATGTCAGTTTAAAAAGTTAAATGATGCAGTTATCAGGGAAAGGTACATTTTACCTACACTTGAGGATATTGCACCTAAACTGGTTGGTGCCAGAATTTAGAGACTTCAGATGAGTTTTGGCAGATACCCCTAGAGAGGTATAGTCAAAGCTAATAATAACCTTTATTACTCTGCTTGGAACAACCTTTTATTATAGCAATTTTCTAAGTTTATAAGATGACTATTTGAAATTTGTCCTTATTTTTGGGACTGTATTACCCTGTTATTGGCTTTGTCCAGGTTTTTTGTGCCAAGGTTGACAGCTATGGCAAGAACTGAATTTACTGAATATGTTTGAGGGCTGTATTCCCTCATTACTGGGTTTGTCCAGGTGTTTTGTGCTAAGAGGTTGACAGCTATGGTGAGAACTGAATTCATTAAATGATGGCCATTTAAGTTTCAATCTTCCTCTATTTCACAAAGCAGCTGATCTGGCGTAGTGGTATGTTGCTCTGACTGTTTTGCACAGGGACCTTGGCAGTAAAATGTATGGTGGTAACACAGCATTTTTCTTTCACAAAGGAGGTGATTTGGCATAGTGGTATGTTGTTCTGACTCCTTGCACAGGGACCTTGGCAGTAAAATGTATGGTGGTAACACAGCATTTTACTCTAGCAGCTTTCCAAGATTATACAAGCAATGTTTAATGTGTCTCTGGTTTTTGCCCTTTTGACCCACCCCAATAAATTTGGCTTTTTCCAGATTTCTTGTGCTGCGAAGTTGAGATGCAGTTGAGTATTGAGTAGATTCTACAAGGAGCTGAGAGCTGCAGGGGAAGAGAAGTTTAGTGCTGATTATGCTAAGTCAGCTTGCATTACTAATAGCACAACAGGTTGTGTACTTTCTTTTGATGCAGAAGGTTGTTGGTTCTACTCCCATAAGGGGTGAATGCTGCCGTACTTAAGATACTAACTATGAGGCTGTTATCAGTTTGCCATCCATTTCCTATTGCAATATTACTAGCTTATTTTTAATGTAATTTAGGCAATTTATTCCTCAGGGGCATCAGACACTTTATTTTTTGATGAAACCATGAAATATAAAGGTGATTGCTAGCAGCAACCTCTTCATTACAGATTTATTTAATGTGGAATTATTTAGATGACTTTTTTACTACTTCAGAGATTGTGCATATTTACTGATAATGGTGGACTGTAGAATTGTGCATATTTACTGATAATAGTGGACTGTAGAAGTTTGAGTAGACTTTTATGATGGAAATGTTCTGAATTGGGCAGTTTTATCATTGGTGCATGCGTTTTGTTTCATTGCTTACTGGAAAAATGTTCAAAACAAATTTAAAACGCCCTCTAACAACTGTACTGTATTGTACAAGGAATATAATTTAGTACAGTGAGGAAGGTGTATCAAAGAGTACATGTATGTTTCATATGCAAGGGGCCTATGATTTAGCCCAAAATTAATCTTTATCTGCCACTGGCAAAATATATTTTCTTTGAATGTGGGTTTCAATGCTGTTTCAATGAATATGAGTTTCAAGGGCAGAGAAGTTTTAATGCTAAGTCTGTTTTCATTGTGAAACTGCATTGCTTTGTTTAGCAGATGTCTTAGTGTTTGTGCTGTAAAATACAAAATAAAACTTTTAAATGAAGTCCAACTCATCATAGAAGTAAAGCAGTATGCACATTAGTTGTTGTGTCTTTCGGCTTTTCCCGGTTAGTAAATGGAGTGAAATAGCCAAGTAATGGATCATTGGAATGGCTGCAGAGGCTCCATTCAACCATGATTTTGTGAGGGGGGAAGGGCAGCAAACTCAGACAGGCCCAGCTGAACTATACCTCCCTACTGTCCAGATTTTCAAAGAATAAATAGATTTTTGCTTCTTATTTTTGGTTTGTTCTTCATAAAATTTGTAGTTTTCTGGCAAATCATTTAGGAATTAAGTCACTAAATAATGATACACTGAGTTTCAGACTTCATAACCTTCAGAAAAATGCATGCTAAAGTAAGACCTGTTATTCTATCAACTGTCTCAATTTATACAAGAGCAATTTTTAGTACTGTTTATATGTTCCCCCAATATATTTGGCCTTGTTTAGATTTACTGCATTAACAGGTTGAGAGGTACATGCAAATAAATTGCTTTATAGAATTAGGCATAGCCAACCTCTCAACTGTCCTCGATTTTTGGCTCAAAATGTTGCTCTTCCCCCTAATAATCCCTCTGCAAAATAGCAATTTTGGAAGAAAAGATGGAGGGTTTACAATTAAGAAATAACTGTAATAATCAAAGTTATAGATTACTTGAAATGCATGTAGATTCGTTTATTTTTTCAGCTGCTCAAGTTAGCAGTACTAATATTAAAGTGTCCCTTCTTTGACAGGTTCCCAGCTGTATTGTGTGGCTATTTTATATTTTTGCATCACATTTTTGGTCCATTTTTCATAAAATTGTGTTTTTTGTGACAAATCATTAAAGATTGAAGTTAGAAAATAATGACAGACATTTGAGTTTCAGATTTTATACCCTTCAGAAAATTCATACTAATGCAAGACCTATTCTATTATCTTTCTAAGTTTATTAGAGCAATATTTAAAAATTGTCCTTATTTTTGTGCCTTTGTCCCACTTCTGTGTATAGCTTTGTCCAGATTTCTTGCTCTGAGGTTGAGAGGTATGACAAATGTGTCAGGGCCATCACAGTCAGCCAGAGACATTTCAAATTGTGACATACTTGTTGCACCCCACTCCCCCATGTAGTGACTCTGGATGTGTCCAAGTAAGGCAAGGAGTAGTTATGCAGTGTAAATGTGCATTGTGTCCCCCCATCCAAGGTAGACACAAGTACTACAGTGGCTTTTCATCTGTCCTTGATTTTGCAGAATGGTCTGGTTTCTGTCATATTTTTGTACTGTTAATTTATGCTTATTACTCAGAAAGTGCCTGTTGCTCTGTGTTTAAGTAACAGTTAATGACCATAAGGTAAGCTTGTCTGACATCGTAAGATGCAAGTAAGCTTTAATAAGTATACTGTTAAAGAATTGCCAACACTGAAAGCCTTTCTGTTGTTGCCATGCAGAGAATACTTAACTAGATAATGTATAAGCCTTGGGTATTGAAGGACAGGATTACATTCTTTTAAAAAGCTCACACTTGTTGGAGACGTCCAGTCATCTCTACAGGCTTTACCCGTAAACTAAACAGAATGCCAATCATGTGTGGTCCATAACATGTACAGTAATCCTTTAAGCAATGTATCTTGAGCTTGTTTCTTTGCTTTTCATTTTTTACTTTGATCATGTTTTCCCCATGAAACAAGTAGATAGTTGTCAGGCAGCAGGTCTTTTTTGGATAAGAAACATTTTTACAAGTGGGGGCATCACAGAGATTTCTACTTTCAGCATGTTACTTGGTACTTTAATAACGCTGAATATAAATTATAATTAGAACTGCAGTGCAAGGAGAAGTGGTTTGAGTTGAGTGCTGCTTGTTTTTCTTATACTTGATTTTGACTGGCATTCCAGTAATGTATTTAAAAAGTAATTTATTTTTTCATGCCTCACAACCTTTTGTTTCCATCTAGATATTAAGTAAGCTGTTGTGCAGCCAATGCATTGAAATATTTTTATTCTTCTACACTTATTTTTGTCTTGATTGGACTCTCATAATGATGGTTTGGCACCCAGGGCAGCGTATTTAATTAAAGTTAGTTTTTGTGGTTTTGAGCATAGCTCCTCCCCTTTCTAGTTGGCCATACCCCTTCCCCTTGACCCCACCCATTCAGCTGTCTCCTGCAGTCCCCCTTTGATTTGAAGTCACCAGCCGCCACTGGTTAATGTACGCCCTTCCTTGTTCACCAATGAGAATTTTATTTATATTTGTGTGCAATGTATGGCCCCCAAAACTTCATAGAAATGTGCTATTGTATAAAATTCTTGCATGCTTTTTGTTCTCTCCTCTGGGGTGCATGAGAAACAAATATGCTTCCTTGCATGTTGCAGTACTGCATTTAGAAAATTATGTAATATTCTGGAAGTCAAGGCGTATGACACCTCAAATGTATCCCCTGTAAGTCCCTGGAATGTACCTGTAGCTAGTATACATAATGTTACACAGACATTTATTTCCACTGAGATGGGTTTTCTATGATCTCCCTAGGGCTTCAGGTGAGGGAGACAGAGGTTGCATATTTCCTCTAATGCTTCCCTGTAGTAGCACTGCATTTAGAAAGCAATGTAATATTCTAGAGGCTGGGACCAGTAACACCTCTAATATATATCCCCTGTAAGTCTCTTGGAAGTACCTATGGCTAGTATATGCAATGCTATATAGACCTTTGTTTCCACTAGGGTGGGTTCTCCATGATTTCCCTGGAGCCTCAGCTGAGGGAGGCTAAGGCTGCATATTTCCTCTAGTGTTTCCCTACCCACATGGCATCACACTAGAATTTCTTTGTCATGCAGTCCACGATAAGTCAAATGGGGTATAAACACCTTTCTACTTCTTTCCAAAGGTCTGGCAGCAGCAACAGCCGCACCTTAAATTAAAGCTTATTGCACATACTTGTTAATGATGACAGCAACAACCCCTAATGTTTGTTTTTGTAAGTGTAATCCTGGCTGTATTCCAAAGAGTCTTGGATTTTAGCACAAATGGCTAAACTAAGTGTGCATAATTACTTTATAGATTCCTTAACAGCTTTGCTGTGCTGGATTGGTTAATCAGCTTGTACTTCAGCTACTTATGCTTTCATTCGCATGTTTTGCCATTTGCCTTGTTTTGAGGCTCTACACTAAATGAAGACCCATTTAATGAATATGAAATAATGCCCTACATGTGTAGCAACGAGTGCACAATAGCAGCACTTAGTGTGAGTATTCATGAATCCACCCCACTGTTTATATTCTGCATTTATGTGGATGCCTTTCTTTACCCCTTATGGTTGTTTCAGCAACAGCAATTGCAATTTGATGATCCAATGTCAACTAAGACTTAGACATTCAGCAATGTAAAATCACAGGCTGTTTCTGAAGACTATCAATGTTAAACTGTCAGAATTTGCAATGCTAATATCAATTTCTGGGGAGGTATGAACTAATTGTTATGAGACATGGATTCATCTTGTAGAATTATTTAAAAGGATTCATTATGAAAGGGCTGAATCACCTAATATGTATTTATTCATTTGTATTTGTTAGCCAGGGTAGAGCACTAACTGCAGTGGTGGTGCTGCGGTAGCACTGTTGCCTCATAGCAAGACATTGTCCCGTTCGATTCTCAGCTAGAGTGTCTTCTGTGTGGAGGCATAGGTGAATGGGGCATGCCTTCGTTGAAGGTTGTTTCAGGGCTGGTAACCCAGTATGTAAAAATCCACTACCAATCATTAGCGGACCGGAGTCCGTGGTGACCCCTAACCGGGAAAAGCCGAAAGACACAAACAGTTAGCCAGGGTAGAGCACTAATCAAAAACAACCAATGACAGTCTCATTCCAAAAATAATAAAATGCCTTGTCACAACAGATGCCATTTTTTTTTAACATTTGTTTACCAGGAAAGTCCGACTGGGACAGGGCCCATTTTCAGCAGAGGCCCAGGGAGAAATGCTCCAGATACGTCTTTGGAATGTGGGAGGAAACCAGAGCACTTGGACAAAAATATGCTAATGCAGGGAGGACATGCAGACTTTGTACAGAAGGCACACCAGCTGAGACCTGAATTGAAGAACTTCTTGCTGTGAGGAGACAATGCTAACTGCTACACCATTGTGCCACCCAGTTAAGTTTATAAAGATAACAAACAGTAACAATTTAAACGGTAAATATACAAAATAGACAGCAGTATATTTGATGCAAATTTCTTTATGTGGGAATTTCCAAATGCAGCAACGATTATAAAGAAGAATAACAAGGAAGTAGACTGAGAGTAGGGAAGAGAGATGGTGGCGAAGATATTTTTAACTCTGACTTGAATTTGGATTATTTTGTTATGTTTACACATTAATGCTTCTCGAGAAACATCATTTGTCATTTTCAAAATTCCGATCTTAAAGTGTCATATACATTAAACACAAGTCTATGGGACTCAGAATAAAACTTGATAGCAATGCTAAATGTCCCAGTTTTCATTCAAAACAAAAATTACCAGTCACATTTCCTGAAATATGTAATACTTGAAACATCAACTGTTAAAATGTTCATAATTATTACACAGTCTCAGATATGCAAGACTATAATGTTACATCAAATGTTGCGTGGAATTTTAGCTTCAGACATGTTCCTCTACATGTATCATTTCAAAACTGTAGGTCTAATCATATACTGTCAACTTTAGATATCCAGTTCCTTAGAATATTTAGTATTTCACCTACAGTACATCCATCCTATAGAATGACTGAGACATAATGCTTTATAATGGAGTCATCAAAATAAAAACACATCTTCAGGTACATTTATCATGTTAGCATTTATCATACCACTGGCTTTTTACAATTTGTAGCCAATTGAGGTAATAGTGCTCATTGGTTATACATGTTGTGCAATGATGGATATATTATTTTACCTGGATTGTCATAACATAGCCTTGATTAAACCTATGTAAGCTATGTCTGTAACCTTACATTACTTGTACTTGCTATTGCAATAAATGGCCTTACTTTTGATGTCTGTTAATGTGCCTGGGTTGTACCTATAAAGGGGCTTTTTGGTCAGTCTAGATATCTGAGAAACAAAATAAATAAGAACACACAAAAAAATCAAACAAACAAGAACTAAATCAGATAAACACTGGAAAAATAATGTGTTGTCGTTTGCCCTCTAGTCTATGAACATACTAATTGGGATTTATCCATGTGTGCTACAAAGTTATACATGTTTCCAAAATTTTACAATAACTTTACTAAGCATTTCACTCATGCTTGAACTGATTCACATGATCATTTTTCTGTTCATAAAAGAAATACAATTGATGATATATGCACAAAATGCCAGTGATGATAAAGTAACCATATGCTTTTTTTTCTGTTGGTCAAAAAGACTTCATGCCTCCCTTTTCATAATTAGAAGTTGTGAGTTTTTTGTGTCATTTAAGTGAGTTACAATGATTGCTACAGGGCCTGTGTGGTTTACAGCACTTGGGTTTCAGATTTCACCTAGTTTGCATTGTTGTTGCTGTTGTTTTCTTCTGTTGTATTTACTGCATGAGACACAGGTCAGCCATTGTCTTCCTAAAGAGACTACACATAGGTCAGCCACGTGACCTCACTCTTTAATTAGTTGCTACATCTAAAAAGAGAGAAAAAAACAGGAAAGTTCCTTTTCTTTATTTGCACTTACGTTGCCAAGCTATTCTAGGCATTTTAAGCTGTTTTGCATTTTCTGTAGCTATTGTTTTACTGTTTTAGGCATTTTGAATTGTCTTTGCTTCACCAGTACTTTTTATGCAATGTTAACCTAGGATCATTTAACAAGGTACATGATGGAGCTCACAGAATCTGCATCTGGAAAAGGAGTGAAACTATTACTGAGCAGTATCCTGCCATCACTAAGAATTATGCCATAATGCAAATAAGATATAATTTATTTTAATCAGTAGCTTAATTTGATGCAGTTCTAGGAGGATCCAGTATATATCAGCCTGGGATGTGATGGCTGGCAATCCCATCTACTTTGCTAGGGATGGTCTGCATCTTTTTCCTCATGGGTTCTGTACATTGGTTAATACTTTTTCATCCCCCATAGTACCTTTTTAGGCAAAGTCTTCCTCCTCAAATTACCCACATAACCAACCATAATCAAATCATATAAAAGTAGCATTGCTCAGTGCTAGAAACTTAAACAAAAAGTAACAGTCCTTACAGGCATTCCTAACTCTTGAAGATATTGATGTAGGCATAGTTGCTAAGTCTTGGTCTCAGAACAATGAAAGCACACCCTGCAGTATAGGGTTTTAACGTAAAACTCCTTCAAATTTTTTTTACGATAAACTAAACTCAGGACCACATAATAGCCAAGAACAACATCCATGCAATGGCAAAGACAGAGCATACAGCATGTCTTAACAAACTCATCTCTCTCTCTCTCTCTCTCTCTCTCTCCATAAAACCGAACATTTTCTTCTTAGGTCACTTCAAGTACCTCTCCATTAAATGGGGAATATATACTAATGCACACATGTATGCACAGAGATTCCTGGATTCTACTAATGCCATCTTCTTGTAAGAACTAGTTTAATCTCAAGGGGAGGGGTTCTAAAATATGGTCCTCACAAATATGGCCTCCCTATGCCCAAAGCCCACAGTTACTAAATCAGTTTTCAAATTTTACTATCATACAGTAACATTTATTCTAGGTGTGAGATCTGAGTAATATCACTTCCCTTATCTTCAAAGACTAATCTAAGGCAAACCTACTCTGGCTAACTGATAACCTGATAAAATTCAAACATCCTCTTCACCTAGATTCCATTGATTCACATGCTGCAATTTTCAGAGGTAAATTCTATGTTGAGCTCCAATTTAGTACTGAGACCTTAGTCCTCATAAGACATGAATATAATGCTACATTTAAGAACAAACCCATTTGGTGCAACCCCATTATCAACAATCTACACAACAGGAGATTTATAAAAGGAAACTTAACACCTCATCAGCAAGAAAAGAGTGCAAAATGATCAGCAAAGAATTTAGAAACAAAATCAAATCCCCCAAGAGTAAATATGAATTGCAAATCACCACCCATGCTAAGGATAACTGCAAAGCTTTTTTAACTATGTCAACAACCTGAGAAATAATAACTTGCAATGCTCCGAGTTAATACAAAATAACATCACATACTCATCCCCTGAAGACATTGCTAACATATCTAAGGACAAATTCAGCTCAAACCTTACCCCATCTCCCCCATATTGCTTGCAGCTTATTAGCAAGTATGCCTATGTCACCCCTCCAAATCTCCTCTGAGCAAATCCTGAGAGTTCCCTCCATGGCTAAAATTCCTAGATCCATGGGTAGTGAGAATGCGCCAAATTGCCTTCTTGTCAGTGCCAAACACTGCCTGGCTGTCTCCTTATCAGACCTATTCAAACTTAGACTTTTCACTGGATGCATGCCAGAAGTATGGAGAACTGCTGCTGTCATCCCAGTGTAAAAAAGGATGTAGGCAGTCTTCAGTACATAAACTTGATCCAATCTGAGTTTGTTAAAGGCACGTCCTACCTCTTGAACACTGATGGACTTCTTTAAACAAGTCACTATGTCCTTAGACTTAGATAATTTGGTTCACATGACATACCTGGACTTGGCCAAAGCCTTCAGTACACTTGGGCATCATTGATAACCCAATCCAATTAAATGTAAACCACCATGTCACCCACTGCATAACAAACTGGCTGATTGAAAGAACTTAGTCCATTTGTGTTGCAGGCACACTAGCAACTAAAAGAGTAGTTGCCAGTCGTGGCCCTCAGGGATCAATCATAGGACCATTCCTCTTTGCTATCTACTTTTCTGACATTAAAGTTGACAACAGATGTCTGTGGTTGATGAATTTTGCTGATGACTGCAAAATTCAGTTGTAATAAATTCCTGAGGTGATTTACATATTCTCCATGAGGGCCTAACTAATGCTAACAAGTGGTGTTTGAACCACGGTCTCAAACTTTTAAATAACAAAAAAAAATTGGCGTTGTGTACATTGGTAAACCTGGACACTCTTGCTCCTATCATATAGGTGACATGGTCCCATAAAATCAACTTATCATTATGGACCTAAGTACCTTCATTAAAAATGAACTATCCTTTGACTATAAACTTGATGGATATGGGCATCCTGAGGCGATTTAGAAATTACCTAATGTTTACTGACAACCAGTTAATTCTCAAACAAACTGATATGGTATGTGAGAGACATATTTACACAATCCCCAGGATTCAGCAAGCTCTGCACGGTGTGCAGGAATAGTGCAAGTGCTGCTGCAGGCAATATAGCTGATGTGCGATCCAGAAACGAGCTCCCGGGCCGTGCACGAGTGCTCCTGCACTATTCCTGCACTGATACAGCTCCTGTATGCTAATTACCCCATTTACTGGTGAAAACCATACGGATGAGGTGAATTAACGACCCAGGAAGCAGGCAGGCATCCGTGCAGGAATAGTGAAACCTGCAGAAATGATTCAGCTACTAACCGAATACATTTCTGAAAATTACAAAATGGAGGCATGACAGCTCGAAAGAAAGCATGTGTTCAATGTAGTAAGCATGCCAATGGCCAAATATATGGCCATTGGCATGGGAAATAGTTGCAAAATTATAAAAAATAACTGTTTTTTTGGCCGATTTTGGCCATTTATGCGTAGTGCAGCAGTGCGCTAACTGGATCAGCCCGAAAATAAAAAAAATGAGAAAAGTCATTTTGACATTATAGTCAGTGGGATGCATAAGACAACAAGACCATGGAATAGTGGTTGCTAAGGGGGAAGGCTGAGTGTCAGTTTTGTAGCCATGCATTAGCAGTCAGTTCTATGCAAATGAGGGGAATGATACTGAATCACAGATTTTCCCTCAGTGTTAGCTTGCACCCAACCGTGTAGGTGCAGCAAGACCAAGGTGTAAGCATAAGAGCTAGACGACCTCATAAGGGCATGTGTCATGGTTGCTGTAAGCTGAGTGGAGCTCTGTGGCCCGTGTTTGCCCTTAGCTAAGCACAGCTAAGGCAGGGTGTGTGTCTAAGGCTGTATTGTCTTACATCAAGAAATGCAGAGTGTGTTCATGCCCAGGGAGGGACAGTTTCTGCTAAATGGTGTCTACATTGCCTAAATGGGTGTGTGCGGTGTGCACTGGGTTGAAAAAAAAAAACAGGAAATAGCAGCTCTGTTCACATCTGAACACTGGGTATGCATGGCATGCCTCAGGGCTTAAACAGGAAGGCAATGTGAAGGGAAAACAGCAGTAGGAAAGCAATCAATGAAAACTAGCATAGCTGGCAGGTGAAATGTATCAGAATCAGCCAAATACACAGGCAGCAGCCCAGCCCAGCACACTACTATAAAATATGCAAACACCTTTCACTCTGGTTTTTCCCACAAACTCTACACCACTGGTGTACACAGACAGGGAAATTTTACCAGACAAAACTAACAAAATGATAGGGGCTGCTGTTGCTCTCATACACCAATATGTGCAAGAGGCTGAGAGTGCTGAGGATGAGAATGCTGATGGCCAACCCACAGTGAGGAGAAGGAGAAGAGTGTACAGACCCATGGTAACCTACCAGGGGCTACATGAGCCGGTGATAGTAAAGCACTATAGGGTGGACAGGGACATCCTACAGCAAATTTTTGAGCTGTGCCAGCCACGCCTCACACAAAGAACCAACAGAGGGATACCCATCCCAGTGGATACCAAGGTATGTGTAGGCTTAAGAATACTAGCCACAGGTACTTTCCAAAGGCCAACTGCGGATATCATGGGGATCTCATAGGCATCAGCATCCAGGGTACTCCACCAGTTCCTGGATGCCATGTCAGCACATGCCAGTGAGCACATATATTTCCTCAACACCTGTGAGGCTTTGACAAGCAATATGCGTCTCTTCCATCAAATAGCAGAATACCCTGAGGTAGTAGTTGCTATAGACTGCACGTGCATACACATCAAAGCACCACCTGGAGAGTGGGGTAGGGTCTACATAAACCACAAGGGCTTCCCCTCCATCAACTGCCAGGTCATGTGCAGTGGCCAGGGCATTATAATGAATGTGTGCGCTGGCAGCCCTGGAAGCTATCATGACTGCCACATCTGGCATATGTCACAACTGTACCAGAGATTTGCCACTGGGGACATCTCATATGGCCACCTAGTGGGGGTTGCTGGTTACGTACTGGAGCCATGGCTGATGAGACCCGTCAGAAATGTACACACACCTGAACAAGAACCACATAATGAGGCACACGCACAAACGAGAATCATAATAGAGCATGTGTTTAGGATGCTAAAGTCATGGTTCCAGTGCCTGGACATATCTGGTGGATCCTTGCAGTACTCTCCAGCTACATGTATACAAATGTTCATAGTATGTGCCATGCTACACAATATGATCCTGCAGAAACAGCTGTAGCAAGAACAGCACGGAGCAGGGCCACACAGCCCCCCACCATTGCCAAGGCCAGCACAGGCACAGAGTGACTTGGAAGAGGAACAACCTGAGCCTGCCCCTGTAGGTATAAGGAGGCATGACCAGTATGCTCAGACTTTGGTAAAGAGGCAACACATATCACATATACTGACATGGTAGGAACCCAGGGAGTGACACGTCTCTCTGACTCGCACATACGGTAAAAGGGATGCAAAACATGACACTACCCATGCTTTACCATGCATAGGGAGTGTAACTATGTGCATCCAACATAGTCAGCCCTCCAGTGCCATCCTCAATACTGGCACAGCCACAAGTAACTCACTCTTCCTATCAATTGATGAATGAAGTAGTATGTTCTGCTAGTTGTATCAATGGTATGGATGTGAGAATGCAAGGGAATCGGGTGGCTGATTGGGATGGCAGCAGATAATGGACACCTATATAGGCAACATGAAATCTATAATAAATACTGGTGTCAACAAAGTAGGCAGTACTACACAAGGTGACAAATCCCACTGCAGTACATGTGATGGCCCAAATGTCTGTTCATAGGACACACACATGCATGTCAGTGAGGCTCACATGCCCAGAAACAGTCTCAGCCGGCAGGACAGGTGTAGATGACCACAAAAAAAGG
Source organism: Protopterus annectens (assembly GCF_019279795.1). Classification (NCBI taxonomy): domain Eukaryota; kingdom Metazoa; phylum Chordata; order Ceratodontiformes; family Protopteridae; genus Protopterus; species Protopterus annectens. Next base: position 867,420,769 of record NC_056729.1, read on the forward strand.
CTGTGCTAAGGCCTCCAATAGATGGTAATGGAGAACACCCCCCCCCAGACCTGTTAAGACAGACTACAACAGGTCAGGCAGTTGGATGTTAGTTCTGAAGGGTAAGATGTCTGAAACTGAAATGTAGGTCAATAAAACCTAAGATCTATACTCTACTGATATGCCTCTAGTCTGCCTGATAGGTCAGAATACAAAACGAAATGGAAGCCAACAGAGTACCTGAAATACCAGTACAGTCATAGCAAATGTTTACAGTTGTCAGGAGTGCCCCCCCCAATCTTATGTAGAAATGCAGTAACATGTACGTGTGGGTTCAGTAACAGTGGAGCACAGATTACCTGAGCTGGTCCAATATGCAGGATAGATTGTTGCATGTGTACAATATGCCATGCTCTGTGTGTTAGGTTGTTGTGTGTTGCATATAGTGTGGAAGTGGTCAGCATGCAGGCATGGAGGGTCGTGTCCTGGTGGCCTGTGGCCAGTACTGTTGATGACAGGGCCATGTTTTGACAACTGCAGTGGCAACCACAATGCATCCCAGCAAGACCCAATTCAGCAGTCATCCATACTCATTGTTTGGATGTAATATCTGTCACCATCTGAAAGATGGACATGCCATGAATGTGGGCCCAGACATGCACACAGTGCACAGGTGAAAGTACCCTAGACAGAGTACATAAAATTTAACTGTCAACTACACATACCTTAGGAATTGTACATACAAGTTAGCAGCACATTAGTTGTCTGTGTAGTATGGAATACTGATGTAGTCTGGCCAATCACTGGCAGACCAAAAAAGGCATAGTTATGAAGTAATGAGAGACTGCCTATGTCCCCGCACAAGGTAGCATAACGGGAATGTCCCAGGTATATCTGTGAGTCAGCTGCAAGAAGCCTCCATATCACAGATGCACTCAGCTCACCCCACCATCAGCCACAGGTTTATCACAGGTCATACCCCTGCTGTTGCAAATAAGTACTGTATGACCTCCACTTCTTTATGGGAATACCCACAGAATGCAGCATGCTGAAGAGGTGTCCCCTGCAGGTGTGTCCCTAGATGTAAGCAGCAGCCTGCCAGCATCCAGAACAATTGATTAATATGGACAGCAACTATTGCCATTAACACCTTGCACACATACCCTGTCACCCCAGGGAAATCCAGTGGTTTGCAGCCTGGGACTGTAGGAGTGACAGAATGCACTGGCCTGCATCACTACCAAATGCCCTACAGTCCTCTGTCAAAAGCCTGAGCCTCACCCATACTGCCAATGTATTTTATTTCATGGGGTGCCAACTAACACCATAACATAGTCAACAGAACAGAAATGCAAGGACATGTGGACAAATCCCAGTAGCATGCCCACCATGTCCTACTGCATGAACTGTGGACCAGCCTCTAAATACTGCTAGGATAAAGGAACAACTATAGGGATGTGTTCAAGATATTGCTTGCGTAATGTTACAAACAAGATAGAATAACAGAGGGGGACGGTGTGGAAGCATGGATGCCATGGAGTGTGTGCAGTCTGAAACTCTGATGTGTGCACATACTACCCCTGCCTGCAAACCCAGTAATGGGTGGTGACAAACCTGCTTGTAAACCACAATTTGAAGGGGAACTGACCAGATATATGAGCCCTGCCTCTGGGTAACCTGGGTGAATCTGTACAGCTGAGAGGTATGGCCACAGCATGATATGGGTACAGGTAGGAGATCATCAGCCACCACAGTACCAAGGTGCTGCAACATTTACACAGACCCATCAGCAAGTGTCTGCAGCTCCCCCTCCATAATGGCATGAGTGTGCAAGAATATGTAGGTTGCAGACCACAATACGGGAGACAGCTTCATTCATCTTGCATTCCTCAGGAAATAACTGTGAGCAAATAAGTATATCTGTCAGTATTTGATGACATAATACATCACAATGTAAAACAGTATATATGTCTGAGTATCTCTAACACCAAAACCATGCAACACAAGTGACAAAGACACAATAGATACAGTATCTCACTATTCATTGCCCATTGTGGCTCCATATTGTCAACCTATCTACAGATATCCTGCAGAAACAGGTTGCTAGCTGTAGGTATAGAACACAGAATCCTGCACTGGAGTGCAACCTACCTGGAATGGATTCACACACTTAATACAGAAGGTCATACTGGGCATGATCCTACACTGAGAGAAATGAGCCATGTCTGACAACAACAGTGGACAATACATATCTGTCAGTCACAGATGTCTGTGCACACACATCACTTTGCACACCAGTCATGCTTTGCACACACATTGGATAGGAATACTCACACATATCCAAGGCCAACACACTATAATAGGTCAAACATACACACACACAGAGATGTGGAGAAGAGAGAGGCAGACAGTGACAAAGAGATTGCCACCATGAGTCCTGTCCCACCCACCACACATCCAACTGGCCAATACCACATGATGTGCCAATGTCTATCACTGTAGACATTTGCTTCTGGCAGCACTCAGCACTATAGTGTCCATGTTTTTTACGATAATTGTGTAACACAACAATACAAGTCATTATTCATCTAGCATTAGTATACCCAGTCCTGTCAAATGTAAAGTTGTGTGTGACTGAGTGTTGTGTGTGTGTTTCCAGAGGAATGGGTTATGGCCCATTCACACACACTGCACTTCTCATTGCCCTACTTTAGCAAGCCTGCTGATGTCAGTCACCTTGAAATACTCCTTTGGACAAGTTTTGACCCTATAAGCTCTGTGGTGTGTGCAGTAACTGCATAATGCTATGTCAGTCACCTTGAAATACCCCTTTTGAGAAGGTTCAACCCTAAAAGCTCTGTGGCTTGTGCAGTAACTGCATAATGCTATAGTGTAACATACTAGTTAGGTAGGAGTTCTAATCCCAAACATGGCAACCGTGAAAGTGTTTGTGTGTGTATGGATCAATGATTTTGAGGCCATTCACAGTCACTACATCTCCCATTGCCCTACTTTAGCAAGCCTGCTGATGTCAGTCACCTTGAAATACCTCTTTGGACAAGGCTCAGCCCTGTAATCTCTATGGCGCATGTGATAACAGCATAATGCTATAGTGTGACATACTAGTTATGTAGGAGTTTTAATCCTAGACATAGCAACTGTGAAACTGTGTGTTTGTGTGTGTAGAGATCAATGTTTTTGAGGCCATTCACAGTCACTACACCTCCCATTGCCCTACTTTAGCAAGCCTGCTGTCAGTCACCTTGAAATACCTCTTTGGACAAGGTTCAGGCCTGTAAGTTCCATGCCACTTGCGATAACTGCATAATGCTATAGTGTAACATATTAGTTAAGTAGGAGTTCTAATCCCAGACATGGCAACTTTAAAACTGTGTGTAGGGTTCAATGATTTTGAGGCCATTCACAGTCACTACACCTCCCATTGCCCTACTTTAGCAAGCCTCTGATGTCAGTCACCTTGAAATACCTCTTTGGACATGGCTCAGCCTTGCAAGCTCCATGGCTTGTACCATAAATGCGGATCAATGTAGTAGCAGTAACTGCACAGGTATGGTTTTGAATCTCAACTGTGGCGAGTGTTTGTGTGTACCTTAAACATTTTGGCCCCATTTTACACCCAGTACATATCTGAGAGCCTGACTTTCACAGTCCTGCAGATATCATCCACCTGAGAAGTACCTGTTGCCAACCCTAAACATGTGAGGTCAGTGGTGCATGTGTTAAATGCGTAACATAATGGTCTGTAAAGATTGTTAGAGGTTTGAACCTCACCCCTGGCAAATGTAAATGTGTGTGTAGGGTGAAATTATTTTTGGGATCTCTCACCCACATCAACCAATGCCAGTATTTACAAGGGCTTGTGATGCTTCTCACCATAGAAGTACAGTGGAGCAACATCCATCCCATAAGCTCTGTGGTGAGTGCAATAAATGCTGTACACAGCAGTAGCCATACATAGCTAGGTGGGGGGTTGAATCTCAGTGCTGGCAAGTGTGTGTGTGTGTGTGTGTGTGTGTGTGTGTGTGTGTGTGTGTGTCTGTCATTAGTATCCTGTTTGGAGGTTGCTGTGACTGTGTAATAACAGGATGCATTGTGGGGTGGGTTTTGCTAAATTATTATGTTGAGGACCTAGTATATGTCACAATGTCCACCTTACAAGGACAACAGATGTCAAACACTAAAGGCGGGTGTAGACAATTCATAGCCCTACATGTGACATTATGGATTGATTAACAATATAGGCAACCCTTGTATTATTCAGAGAACATTCCTCCACCCACATCTCATACACAAACACACTTGGCTAGGCAACAACCACTATATTGGTAGTTCCCTGCATATTGCCTCACAGATAGTAACCATGGTGTGGTTGCAGTACACTACATGTCTGTTGACCACAACAGTGCCAATGACAGCAGAAAGTACTGTGATGTGTTACATCTCCAGACTTGAGTGTGTGTTATCCAGCAAGTAAAAGGACATGGCACCCTGTTCCATCCCTACAGTAGGCAAATAAATGCTTACAGTGGTCCTTTTGATATGTTTCCCACTGGATGCCTCCAACAACTGTACAGTTTGCAAATGTAACCTACAAAGGGAATACCAGGCCTTATACACATGCCCTGTATGGACAGATGCCACTAATTCAACTGAATACCTGTATCATGCTGTCAATGTAGGTGCAAGCACAACCTTAGTTCCATAGCCAGGTCTCACCAAATGAGGTCAGGAATGCCACATCAGAAGATAACAATCTGCCCACACAACATGCCCCAGAGACCTCAAGTGCACTTCCAGACATCACAGAACATGCATGTGGGACATGTGCATGACCCAGACCTGTCCATGTTATGGAATATAGATCACATACATGGCAAGCATTGCACAGCACTGGCCACCCACAATAGTAACCCAGATAAGTGGATGGTGAATACAATACCCACCTGTGTGGGCCAATCCAGGGACTACACCCCTGAGCCACACTGGAGACCATTGTCATGTAGCCTGATGCCAAGGTATTCACTTTGCCTAGCCTTATGCAGCCTTCAGGCACAGTTACCTACTAGACACCTGTGAAGCAATGAACCCATGCATCTCAGTAAAGGCAAGTGTGTGTGTTTGTGTGTGTGTGTTTGTGTGTGTATGTGTGTGTGTGTGTGTGTGTGTGTGTGTGTGTGTGTGTGTGTGTGTGTGTGTGTAGATTAATGATTATGAAGCCATTCACACTCACTACACTTCCCATTGCCCTACTGTAGCATGCCTGCTGATATCAGTCACCTTGAAATAACCCTTTGGCCATATATCAGCCAGATAAGCTTTGTGGTGTGTGTGATAACTGGGTAATACTGAAGTGTAGCAAACTAGTTAGGTAAGAGTTCTAATCCTGATCCTCCCAACTGTTATAATGTGTGTGATTCCCTGAGAGAGTGTGGGTGCATCTTCCTTGATATCTGCTTTTGTGGACAGTCACATGTACTACACTTCCCTTATCCCTCCTTTATCACTGTTGCTGATGTCACTCACCTTCAAAGATACCTTCAGGCAACTCTCCAACATGTAACCTGTGTGGCGTGTGCAATAACTGTATATCAGTGTAATAGCAGTACATAGTCAGGTAGGGGCTTGAAACTCAGTACTGGTAAGTGTGTGTGTGTGTGTGTGTGTGTGTGTGTGTGTGTGTGTGTGTGTGTGTGTGTCTGTGTGTGTGTGTGTTGTCAGTGTCCTATGTGGGTGTTGGGTTGATTGTATAATGACAGGATCTATGCAGTGTGGGTTTTGCTACATCATTATATTGAGGAGCTACATGTCCCAATGTCCACATCACAAGGCCAAATTTTTTCAAACACTGTAGAGATTGATCTAGACAGTCCTCAGCCATAAATGTATACAGCCATGTAAAATTATCATGTGACAGTATGGATCAGTACACAATATAGGCAACCGTTATAATGCCCAGATACCACTCTCCACCCATGTATTATACACAAACACGCTTGGCTCTTGATCTCCTACTCCCTTCTTTTTTCACTTTGTCTCTGTCTCTCGCACTCCCTCTCTGGTGGATGTGGTAAAGTACATCTGCTTTGCTTTGGCAAAAGCTTGAGTTTTGTAAGTGATGCTCATGATCAGCTGATGGCCTGTGCACAAATTGCAGTCCCCCACTTGCTAATTGCATGTGGAAAAGCTGTGGTATCATTCCTATAGCCAACTGCATGGAAACACACTCCTATAAATAAGTACTTCATGTGGGTGTTGGCTTTTTTCCTGCAGGACTTCATGTGGATGTTTGACAAACAGCATCACAGAGGGTAGTTGGATATACCTCTTACAACATACACTGTGGAGACAGGCCAACAAACAGGAGGGGGATGCTCCAGACATGGGGACAGAATGTAAGTATTGCTCTTCTATATTTGAAGTAATGTTGGTTTAACAGGGTTTGTGTGGATATGGCTGTTATACATGATTTAAAATCTGACATGACAGTGTTATGTGGTTGAGGAAATTCTCACCTGTAGGGCTATCTGCAGACTGGCCAGAGTTTGGAGTCTTAAAGTGTTGTGTTACTCACACATTTCCCATCTTTAGAAATGCAGTAGCATACTCTGATGATTGCAGTCAGTACATAGTGACATCCATGTGAGTTACTGACTTCATATCCCTCAGAAGACATATGTCACAACAAACAATGCTACACCAGCAAATGTATGAGTTATCACAGCAACATGTCAATATTGGCCTTGTGTTTGTGCCTCCAACACCAAGTCTGTCAACCTCTGACAATATGTCATGCAGTAAGAGGTGCATATGTTCAGTACATCATTATTTACTGACATCATACCTGATAACAAGCCAGTGAGATATCAGACTGCTAGACATGTTATGTATAGTAGGCCTTATATTTGAGGACAAAACCTGGACATTCTGTTGTAGTGTGTACAGTAGTAAGGTCTGTGTACTTATGGTGATTCAGTGAAAACCAAAATCAGAGACATCTTCCCAAACTCGACCAAATAATTTTATTGAGCGCTTTCATCAGCATAAACCAGTTGACTTTTTCAGAATGAGTAAAAATTCAAATAAACCACTTTAAATATTGGGGATGAAAGTGATGTACATGACTTTCTAACATATATCAATGGTACTACAGAATTTCTAAAGTTCACTTACATATATAGGTTGCATGACATTAGTTATTTAGATGTTCAACTTAGAAAGGATTTTGAGAATTTACAATTCATAATTGACCTTTTTAGGAAACCTACCTAATGTAATAGTCTTTTACACTGTCAAAGTACCCACCCTGAACATGTTAAAAAGGGCGTAGTAAGAGGCCAATATGTGAGAATTTCACGGATGGTTACTAGAGTCCAAGGCTTTCATCTACAAAGCAGCGTGATGAAAGACATGTTTATCTCTAGAGGTATCCTACTGATTTAGTTGACAATGTGTACAAAGAAGTCTGGAATAAAAGAGAGGGTGGTAGTTTAAAGTCCCTACTTAGTTTAAGAAATGATTACCTGAATTTTTACCTAGATGTTGATTCTACTACACATACTACTAAGGGTGATGACTATGTTTGTTCTGTTTGTTCTTTCATTATTAGATTTTGTGCAGACCACCAAGATATTTACAAAAATTTAAAAAAGAATTGCCGGATTTTTCAAGGGTAAGAAGGATTGCTGGAGAAGATGGGATTAGAACCCTGACTGATTTTTTGAAGGGGGCAACTATACAAAACTTGTTGGAAAGAGAGATTCAAATTGCACTCCAACATGGTGTCTCAGGGACCAAGAAATGTAGGTTTTGTGCTCAATATAACTTTATTTTTAGTATAGATAAGATCAAAATGAATCATACTATTGTTAGACCACAAGGGAAATTTTCTTGTAATACTAAAGGCATTGTTTATGCTGCTTTGTGCACAAAATACAAGGGTTTCTATATTGGGAAAACTAAGAGAAGACTAAAAAAAAGAATTTATGAACAAGGGACCTTAAAAAACATAACTCTAATACTGCTTTATTTAAGCACGTAGAAAGATACCCTGATCATGAGTTTAGGTTTTTAGTGATAGAGAAGGTCCTTCATGACCCTCGGGGTGGTCCATGGGAAAACTACATTGAATTTAAAGAATTATGAAGGCAGGTGAGATTAGATTATTTATTTATTTATTTATTTATTTATTTATTTATTTATATTTGTTGACCGGGAGTGTCCGACTGGATGTAGGTCCATTTTCAGCGGAAGAACGGGGAGAAAAGCTCCACAGTTAAAATAAACAGACAGTAGTTACATTGGATTACATAGTGATTAACAATTTACATAGCAATTACTTACAACATATTTACAGATGAAGAACATAGTACATTAGTAGACAACTAGAATCTTTATCTGTGAAGTACGTAACAGACATTAACAAATGTTAAAATAAGAAGTTCCTGCTGTATAAGTACTAGGCTTATGAGCATCTGAGCTTGTTATAATCAAGGTAGTTAGTGGGAGTTGCAAGGGCATAGCCAGCATGTCTTTAGGTGCGCTTTTAGTAAAGTTTTGAAGTGGGTGAATGATGGTACGGAGGTAATTGTGGGTGGGAGGGAGTTCCATAATTTGGCTATGGTGCAAGAGAATAGTGCTTCACCAGCAGAGTTATTGGCTTTAGTGATCTGCAAGTGATTTTTGTTGCTGGATCTTAGTGGTCTGGTGGTGCGATAGGGTTGGAGTAGATTCTGGAGAGATGGGACATTTAGTGGATGGTTTACTAGTTTGTGGGCGAGTGAGAGTTGATACCATTGAAGGAGGTGAGGGAGTTCAAGCCAGCCCAGTTCAGCAAGTGAGAGACAGTGGTGACTACGGTAGGATGCCCCTGTGGTGAATTTGGCAATTTTGTTGTAGCAGGTCTCTATCTTGTTTAGATCGCATTGCCTTAGGTTGGTATATATTGGAGAGGCATAAAGTAGGGAGGAGATAAGGTGGGAATTTGCTATTGAAATCTTTGCTGCTTTGGTGAGAAGATGCTTATTTCTGTATAATGCTCCTAGTTTTTGTGGACTTTTTTTATGGTCATGGATATGTGAATGTCAAATTTTAGTTTATTGTCTATTTCCACTCCTAGAAATTTGGTGTGTTCAGGTGGGTATATAGTGGTGTTGTCTTTTGCTGTGATGTTAAAGTGAGAGTTGTTTTGAGTATGTTTGGTGGGTTGGAAGATGAGTATAGTTTTGTTTGGGTTGAGCATTAATTGGGCATTGGATAACCAAGTTTCAACAGAGGAAAAGGCTTCCTGTGTAACTTTTTGCAGTTTGGGTAGGGACTGGGCTGAGCAGATGATGGTCAAGTCATCTGCGTATTGTATGAGTGTGCCATTTGTGGTGGCAGAGGCTAGATTATTTGTGAAAACAGAGAAGAGTAGGGGTCCAAGGATGGATCATTGGGGAACCCCTATGGAGACAGGTAGTTGGGGAGATATGTTATTCTGCCATACAACGGATTGTTAAGATGCCCTTACTTTTCCAGGTCTTAATGACAGCCTTAGTTTGAGCAGCTTATTGAAGCTGCATTCTTATATGGTTTAATTTTATTTCTTATATGAGTATTTCATACTAGTATTTTTTAAGCAAAGACATTTACCTAATGTTTTTTATGTATTTTTAAAAAAATATTGATGGTGCTGTTTTGACTTTTGAAAAGTTTTTATTGTGGTTTATTCTTTATAGTATAAAAAAGTCTTGTCACTGTTACTTTAACTGATTTGTAAATTTTAAGTATATTTTGTCAGCTGATTGTGTCATGTGATGTTCTCAGAAAGATATTTAAAGTTGTTTATTTGAATTTTTATTCATTCTGAAGAAGTCAGCTGATTTATGCTGACGAATGTGCTAAATAAAACTATTTAGTCAAGTTTTGGTAGATGTCTCTGGTTTTGGTTTTCATTGGATTATATTTGTGCCTGGTTCTTGTACTTATGGTGATTGTTGACAGAATGTGTACTGTGAATATGTAACTTGGCCAGTGTACAGACTGTGGTAGTTATCATTGTTCTTCGTCCTATTCTATCTGATATTGCATGCTGCTCCAGTGTATGGTACCCTATCGGCGTACATGTTTGTATGGCCAGACCGACACATGTCATATACCACAGTCAGGCATCAGACTACACTGTGTATTGGCCCAATATATGTAGGGTTAGTGTGTGAGTGGCACATATGAGGATGATGTTGTTCACACAGTCCATATACTGTAATATTAATTAGGCTTACCATATGTGACTGTGGATGTGTTCAGATTGGTTGTGTGTATGCACTTTCACACTGGTGTCTGTTACTCCATGCTGTTACATGCCTGTAGTGTCTGCTATATTTGCAAGTACATGTGTATTCCCCCATAATTAATGTAGGCCAGTGTTGTGGCAGTCTGCCTGTAGTTTGCACAGTACTTTGTGACATGCCTAGTAGCTGTGTATTTACCAAGTGTGATGTTATGTCCAGATATTTGTCAGATGTACAGTTGCTGGGCCACCATAACTGTTGTGTATTTCTGACAAAGCAGTGGGATGCTGTACAGATGTATGTCACTAACTAGTAGGAAGTATGTGGGCTTGTGACCGTTGCTCCTCCAGTTAACATGTGTCAGGATAGACAGGATTGTGTTAATGCATAAACTGTGTGAGCTTATCTATTCCAGTATTTTCATGATATCCCCATTTAAATGGCTGTAAAACATGTCCACTTTGTCAGGCTTGGTCCACACATCTTGCACTGAGGAGTTCTGTGTATACCTCTGGACTGACCAGAGTGTGTCAGACTGACCACATTTATTGGTCATATCTCTGCTGTATTCCACAGGATCATTTGCTAGGATTTGTGTGGTACTGCACTATATTATCATGTCTGTCAGTAACTGATGGTGTACATGTCAGTATCAGATGTGGCTTCCCACACAACATTTCTATTAAGACAACCCCTGTTACTGTAGAAACATTCTACATGTATACCTGCAATACGTACATGACATCCCCTTGCACTAAGAGGTTGTGACTATTGGTGCTGAGGTATGACTCCACTACATGTTATGGACATATGTTATACATATATGTATATATATATATATATATATATATATATATATATATATATATATATATATATATATATATATATATATATATATATATATATATATATATATATATATATATATATATATATATATATATATATATATATATATATATATATATATACATATATACATATATATATATATATATATATATATATATATATATATATATATACATATATATATTATATATATATATATATATATATATATATATATATAACAATATACAGATGTACATAAATACTTATATAAATATGTGCATGTACATGTACCCATATATCTGCATATCTATCTATCTATATATATCTATCTATATATATATATATATATATATATATATATATATATATATATATATATATATCCATATCCTTGTTATGTGTAAACATGAGTGTTGTATATACCTTCCCAGACGTATCCCGCCATATGTATCTGATATGTGTTTATATAGATATAACAACATACTGATTCAACACTATCACTAACAAGTACTGCACAATTGTAGAAGTCAAAGCAGTTATTCACTGCTATTCAGTATGTGTACTAACATATATATTGGAAAAACAACAAACTTCTTCACCACTGTGATGGCTTAGTGGTTAACTGCTGTGACTGTAGTGTACAGGGCCCTGGGTTCAAGACCTGTAAGGGCTGTTTATTTTGCTGCTAGGCAGAACAAGGACTGTTAGATACAGAGTGGTTAAAGCAGTTTTGAGCAGCTTTAAACAGGTCTCCGTGGATTTGCCTGATGGTAAGCACTGCTAACGTATGGTTAATGAAAAGGTGCTTACAGCTTGTAAGCTTCACTTACCACTGGGCAAATCTGCTTAGCATTTACATTTAAGCAATGCTGAAACTTGCTAAGCATGGCTCAGCCCTGGTAACCAGTGATCACATTCCAGTTTGATGAAATAGTAGGATAATTACATCGTTAATAAGTGTATTTAATTTCATGTACACAACATGCTTCTATGTGTCATTACAGTAGCAAGGGGTGTGAGTATACTGTCTTGGACACCTGAGTGTATATGGCTTGTACAACAATCTTTTCCATTTGAATGTGTTTCATACATGGGTAGTACACCAGGTTATATGCAGTCACACTGACATGTAGTGTATCATTACATAACTACTATTAACAGTGCTTTCCCAAGTAAGAATAGATTGCAGATTGTAGTACTGGAACCAAACACTCCTGCATGCAAATATGGACTCTGAATACTGACTATCATGTTATTGGTGTGTGAGCTGCATGTTATTAAGTATTTGTTACTGGATATTGATCTGATATGTGGATATTAACTGTAGACTACTATGTGTATAGGACATGTCGTTGAGGGCTGCTGTCATGTAGTAATGGCATACCTATCAGTGTCAGACATCTATCTGTTCAAACATTCATCCTAATATATAGCCTGTTAGCTATCTGATGTCTGCCTCTCCTCTATACAGATGTGCAGATGTCAGGTATCCATCTTGACTGCTTACAGGCAATCTATGATTGACTGACACTGACATGTCTACACAACTGTGTTATTAATTCCACAGCTAGGAAACTCCACCCTGTATGCATCACATGCCACAGATACCTCAAATACACTACCACATTCAACAGAACATGCTTGGGTACAGGTCTTCAACACAGAAACTGGTCATGTTATGTAATATATGTTGCATACATGTCAATTGTAGTAGCTCACTGGCCCTATGCAGGAGGCAACCAGATGATTGGATGTTGTATTTAACTCTCACCCTGAGGATCACTCATGTGGCATCAGTTGATAGATGGTCTGCTGACAAATGTCAGGTGGCATGATACCACTGTACCCACATCACCTACTCTTCTCATATCTCCATGGACAATATCCTGGTACATAAACCAAAAAATACGGCAAGTGTATACGACATACACAGGGCAACCATGACTTGAACAAAATACAAAAGATAATACTTAGTGGCAACAAATTCATACTGCACGATCTATTATAAAAATAAATAAATTTATTAAACAGCGAGCGCTTTCACCAAAATGGCTTCTTCAAGCTTTACAATGCACAAACAACATAACTATTCAAATACTGCCACCAAAGCAGTGATAGGTTCGCATCATCAATGACATCATGCTGACTGAACACATCCACATCTCAGATTTTAAAAACCCAGCGCTACAGGCATATATTGATAAAATAAAATGAGTAATCTCATAATGTACACATCTCATTCCTAGTAACATTACTCTACTAATTTATACAAATACGTATGTTTTAAATACAAAAATAAATACATGCGTACCTGACTCTAAAAAACATACGCAGAGCAAATCCATATAACAGACGCTGAGACTAGCTACATGCAACTAAAAACTACACATACCTAAAAACGTGTAGAAAAATACAAACTGTGAAAACAAACAATGTTGCATGCATAACTGTAAACACATATACAATGTGTCTATGATGTTAATACTTAGAAAAAATATACATATAAACTAAAATGTGTGTAAGTATTACAGAAGCATAAAAATGATGAAGCAAGAAACTAAAAAGATCTCATACAGTATAGACTTAAAAGTATGTATATAAATAAATACAATAACACAGAAATTGCAAAGATGAATATATCACAGTCTCAACACCTTAAACCTCTGATACTAAAAACTAGCTAGGACTAGATGAGGACATGTATAGCTAATTGAATAGGACTTTGGAGCAGTATATAAAATAAAATAAAATAAAAATAAAATGGAAATGAAAAAATGTGATAAAAATATAATGATAAATTATAAAAAACACACAGACAACTCTAAAATGCATACAAACACATATCCATAAAACTTCCTGGTATATCCTGGTACACACTTAGGAACACCTGCACCTGTGGACCCCAGTATTGACAAACGTGTCAATGTGCATTACTGAAAATAACAGTGTCTGTGTGTTTGTAAACATGTAGTTGATAATGCCCTGAGGGCCTTCTCACCCACTACACCCCCCATTGCCATAGTTAGAAATGGCTGATGCTGTAATGGACATTAAGTGTACTGTGTTACACTCTTCACCCTATGGGCTATTGGAAGCTTGCAGTACCAGCACAACACTGTTGTAAAAATGGGTAGATAGGCATGGGTTACCCTCTGAGTCCTATCAAGTGTGTGTATGTGTGCAAGTGTGTATATTCATAGGATACAGCATTCTGAGGCCACATTCTCCAAATACAATACACCTTGCCATACAGTATAAGGGATAGTGATGTTGCTTACAGTAGGACAGCCATAACAAACCGTCACCCTACTATCCCTGTGGCATGTGCAATAGAGGCATATCCCTGTAGTAGCACTGATGAGATAGGCCAGGGGTCATATTGCAGTCCTGGTCAATGTGTGATTGTGGGTATGTCAGAGTATTATAATGGGTTTCAGTGAGTAAAATATCCAATGTGGGGTGTGGGTGCTGGGTATACTGTTTTCACACCATGGTACCCCTAGTACATGTCCCAAGGTCCACTGTATGAGGACCACTGTCACCATCAACCATACAGGTAACTATCCAGCCGAATAATGCATGTGCTGTGTGCAAATTATCTGCAACAAAATGGACTCACTGACAAGGTAGTTAGCACTGATAAACCCAGGTCTCTCAGATGTGTTTATGACTGTTATGGGTTTGACAATGTGCATATGACAGTATGTCACACTATGTATTGTTCATTAACAACCAGTACATCCCTCATTACCATACTCTATAAGGTCTGATGATGTTCTTCACTTAACAAGAAACTTGGTGCATACCTCATCCTAAAAGCTGTGTGGTGTGTGCAATTAAGGCCAAACACATTAGTAGCAATAAGTACGTAGGTAGGGGTTCTACTCTCAGTGTTGCCAAGTAAGTGTGTGTGTATGTGAAGGGATCTACTTCAGTTTGCAGAAATACATGTCCCAGGAGGTCATCTGCCGAGAACTGACTGACAATTGCTAACATTTCAAAGGTTTCATCTTGTGGAAATTCATTCCATCAAAACTAGTAGTAGATGTGTAAATGTCATCTTCACCACTGTATAGTTGTACAGCGATACTGGAGTTGGTATATATAGTTGGGTGTGGATGTTGTGGACATAGCCACCCTCATTGGGGTTATTGTTATGTATATCCCCCTGCTTAGTCAATTGTAATACTGTACAGTTTATGTTAACAGGTTAAGTAGTTGTCAATCACACTATGTGCAGTTCTACACCAACCCACACCCTCCAAAGTGAAGGGCTGTGCCACTCACACCAGCACACCGATGTTTACCAACTCCAGGAGTGCACTATATTGGGGAAGGGGACATATACTCTGCCAGTGCCATTGTCAATGACATTAAACTAGTGACTGATTATTTAGTGATGTGATGTTTTGCCTATTTTGTCTTGGTGGAATTACATAGGCTAAAATGGGTTCACTGCAAAAGTAAGTACATCCATGTGTACAGTATTCTCTGTGTATTGCATCAACACCAAAGCCTGTGTGTGTGTGTGTGTGTGTGTGTGTGTGTGTGTGTGTGTGTGTGTGTGTGTGTGTGTGTGTGTGTGTGTGTGTGTGTTATACTCAAACATGTGGTGTGTCACCCAGTACACTTACCACTGTCCACTGTAGAAGGGCTGCTGACATCAGCCACCATGCACTCACCTGTATGCACCCCTCAGACTTATTAGCCATGTGGCACATGCAGTAACTGTAATACAGACCTGTTACTTGTGTTCAGCTGTACCCATGATATGGCACAGTCAAGGCGTCACCACAGTGCCATACCCATTGTAGGAAACAGCAGCAGACCAACATCCTGCTGACACATAGACATCTACAACACAAACCAAATACATTATGTAGACCACAATCAGTCATTGTTAATAACAGCTATAATGCATCATCACTGGACAGCTACACATCCTGACATGTAAGCATTAAACGTTCCTGCTAAAAACATGTTACACAGCATTACATTGGTACACCTTACTACATTCACCCTGTGTATCAGAACCATATTATCATGTCCCTGCATCGATGTTATGGATGACAGGAATGTGGCACAGGTATCATCATATGCACAGGGTGTGTTGTGGGTTTGCCAGAGACTTAGGCTGAGCCATTTGGTTCATTATGTGTGTGTTAGGGGATTTCATTATTCATTGGGCTGTGCAGATGTGGTGTGTGTAGGTATGGGGTTGCCCTAGCTGTGTTGGTGATGTGCGTGTGTATGCATGCACACAGTTCTGCCATGTGGCTGCCCTATACAGAGTTTTTTTGGACAGCTGCAGACCGTACATGGCAGGGTGTGCAGTTCAACATCTCTGGACATGGACATGGGAACTGTGCCTGCCAGGGGTTCCATGGGCACTACCAGGTACTAGGCCAGATATGGCACTCTCCCCTGAGGATGACAAATGTCTGCTGGATCTGGGTCTCTGCTGGGACTGACCAGGGCCACGTGCAAGTGGCCTGCTATTTTGTGGTGTGGACAGCACCTGCTGCAGTGCTGGAGCTGGTCCTGCCACTATAGGTGCGGCTGCGACTTGTTGCACGTGCACGTAGACCTCCATCTGTTGGTGTTGCTAACGTGTGTCCACGTGGCTTTTGCCCTACTCCCACCATATGCTCGAACACAGACATTGCACGGTCGAGGATTCCCACCATCTCACCCAACCGTCTACCCAGGACTTCTGCAAAATAATGGTGGGCACCTGCAAGATCATGAATGTTGTCGATAGCAGAATGAGTAGCCCTCTGGAGCCTGAGACTCTGGTACAACGTTCTGTACATGCCTGTGCCTCCATGATATCCCAATACATGCATCTGGTGACACCTGCTGTGGCACTTCTGCCAGAGCCATGATGGCCAGCAGCCCTCCTATGAACACCCCTGTACATCTGTCTATGTGTTACCTCGCCAGTCATCCGGCTATTGCTGCTGTGTCCAAACACACTTGCCATAGTCACCACACTGTCCTGTCCCATGCCAAGTCTGTCCAGACACACTTGCCATAGTCATCACACTGTCCTGTCCCATGCCACCACCCGCCAATTGTCCCTCATTTATGGCCACTGGTGATGGGGTATGTATAGGCAATGTGACTGTGTGCGGAGATAGGGTGGATAACAGTGGGATGTCAACCGATGGCACAGCTTCAGCCCCTGACAACCCTGCCTGTGCCTCACCATACCTATCATAATTGTCAGAGTCTGTATGGACACTAACATTAGTTTGCCTGTAGGAGGGACCCTGACCCACTTCGTCACCTGTGAGGGGAAAGCAAAATACGTACTTTAAGACCTGCAAAAGCAAAATGAATGGCAAGACACAGCTATGGATTAGTCTTCTTTAATAAAATGATTAAATCCAAATGGTGAGCGCTTTCGGGTACAGCAACCCTTCATCAGACAATTGAAATGAGAAATGACTCCACAATTTAAATCTTAAAGCAACCAATCAACATTCAATACACTACCCACCTTTTTTGTAAGGCAGGTTTTAAAGGCACAACCTCATTTAGACCTGGATATCTATATGATGAAAGTGTAATAATCCATTTTGTCTCAAGTGTTTCAGTGAGTAACCTAATATCTCCCCTTCTAATGCCTAATCTCACATTGACAACTGCTTTAAACAAAAATACATGTGTTGGATTATCTACCAAGTGTCTATACAGGGCATTATGCTGGTCCTTATTCCTAATGGAACTTAAATGTTGCAATATCCTAACCTTCAGCATATTGTTTGTCATCCCAACATAGAACACCGAACACTGTGAACACTCAGCTAGGTATACCACATTAGCTGTCCTACATGTGGCTCTTGCCTTGAACTGAAAATGTTGGCCATTCACTGGATGTATAAAAGCAGAAACCTTATTTATACTTTTGCAGGCCTTACACATGCCACATGGTACTGTTCCTAGTCTGTCCAGCAAGGGTCTCTGTAAAGATACAGATTTTTCTCAACATAGCAAATCCTTCAGATTTGTGTTACGTCTGTAACCAAAATTCGGTCTAGGACCTACCAAATCATATAACCTGGCATCACTCCTCAGTATATTCCAATTTTTACTAACTATACTTTTTATATCATTGATGTTACTACTGTATGTAAAGTATAGCCTAGTATTGTTGGATCTCTTACGCTGCTGAGAGGTGTCCCCCTCAGCCCTACTTTGTCTCAGCCAGGGTTTGTACCTATTAATTCTCTTCTTCGAGCTGGAATCTACTACCCTATTCACCATGTTCTCATTGTAGCCTCTCAAATTGAAACATGTCTTCAACCCCTCTATTTCCTTCTCATATCGTTCATCTTCCAGGCACAGCCTAGATGATCTGCATACCTGGCTCTGTACTATATTAGGAAACATAAATCTGGGGTGCATGCTATCAAAAGATAGTAAATGATTTTTCCAGCAGTCTTTCCTAAATAAACTGGATGAGAGTCCTTGCTGGGTACGTTCAATCCTTACATCTAGGAAATCTATCTGTACACTAGAATATGTTAAGGTGAATCTGAAAAATGTGGTCGTAGAGTGAAGGTATTCTATAAATTTATGTAACATATCTACAGTGCCCTGCCAAAAGATAAAAACATCATCCACAAAAGGCGTGTATGCTCCTATGTACTGCATCCAATCTTTGTTATTAAATATAACCTCCCTCTCCCAAAAGAAAAGGACCAAATTAGCATAGGTGTTGGCACAGGGGGTGCCCATGGCTACCCCCTGTGCCTGCCTATAAGCTTGTTTACCCCCTATAAACACATTGTTCTCCAGGACTAAAGATAGTAAAATTGTAACCAATTTCACCTTATGTGATTCCTCACCCATATCTAATAGGACCTGTTCTATAGCTTGTATGCCATAACTATTGCTGATCACAGTGAAAAGGCTTTGAACATCAAGGGTAACCAAAATAATGTGGTTATACTCTGTCTTCTGTTCAAATTCCCTCACTACCTGCAAAAAACCTCTGGTGTCCTTCAATATAGTAGGTATTCTTTCTACAAAAGGTTTTAAGGTAAATTCAAGCCATATCGATATATTTTCAGTGACCCACCCTCGACCCGAGACTATGGGTCTAAAGGGTGGGTCTATGGGTGATTTGTGTATCTTAGGTAGAGCTTTGAAAATGGGAGTGGTTGCCTTATCTATCATCAAAAATCTTAATAAGTCATCTTCAATCATCATCTCAAAGTTTAGCTTCCTTAGTTCTTTATGTACCCCTTCTATCACTCTTACTATAGTTGTCGGATTGATGGGAATGTAAGTGGCTCTATCTGACAATAAAACTTGCAACTTATTATTATACATTTCTGTGTCTAGTACCACCACAGCCCCTCCTTTGTCTGCCATCTTTATGACAATGTCCTGGTTGTTAGACAATAACCTTAGTGCTGCCTGTTGTTTACTGGTAAGGTTATAAAACTTGTTGAACTCCCCTTATTTGAAATAGCTCAACAAATCTCGTTCACAGCTATTAATAAATAAGTTCATCGCTGGAGTAAATGGCGGTACATAAGTGCTGGGTTTTTTCAAGGTGCTAGCAACAGATACATCAGCTGAATTATTAGCATTGTTATGAAAAACACATTTAAGCGCCAAACCCCTACAAAACAACATAATGTCCATGATAATTTCATTAAAAACGCTGGCCCTCCCAGGCACAAAAGTCAAGCCTTTGTTTAAAACAAATAGTTCATCCTCGCTTAAAATATACGATGATAAATTGTGTACCATACCAGCAAAGCAATAATCAGTCAGTCCAAGACCTTGCGCCTCTTGTTGGGATCTCTCCCCTCGCTCAATGACCTCTTCCAGGCTTCGCGTTTTTTCACCGGAGCTGGTAGCCTCTCGAAAAAATGCTGCCAGCCCTGCAGCATCTTAGGACGTGCTCCCTGTTCTTTAAATTCCTCCGACAAGTGTCCTGCTGAAGTGCTTGTTGAAAGCGCCGTAGATACAAATTCCACGGCTGGTACAGGCAAATTATCCTTGGGTGCAGACTTGATAACGGATGACCCACTCTGTAGGTCATCTCCCTTGCTCAACGGTTCAACATGAAGTGTTGTCGATTCCTCAGGAGTCGTTTGTATTAATTCTACGGTAGTTGACTCTTTACGCTCCCTTCCTACACACCCTCCATACTGACGTCTGGCTGCTTTACCGGATCCACTAACGTGAGCGTTGGACAAGGACCCCTTGTTTCTCGGCCAGACAAAGATATTGCCTGACGAGAAATCCTCAAAATCTCGTTTGAGCTTGCTGATTTTTTGACTCCGCAACCTCTCGCTGTTGTCCATGAGGTCACGTTGTAAAGCATTAAATCTATTATGGTGGTCACTCTCTTTAAAGTCATCTGTCAACTTATTTTGTAACACTTCCACTTCCTTCTGTAGCTCTGACATTTCCAGAGCAAAAAACTTGTTGATCAGATCCATGTATTTGAAACTAGTTTCAATATTCAGTGTCTGCCATTGTGCTAGCAACTCAGGGTAACGATCACCCATTTGGATTTACTTGTTTTATTAAAGAAGACTAATCCATAGCTGTGTCTTGCCATTCATTTTGTTTTTGCTGTTGACATATTTTGGCTTGGTAAGACTTTGGCTGAAGCACTGAACTTTTTGTTTTCCTGAGTACTTTAAGACCTGCACATCATTGCTTACCTCTACACACTCACACACACACACACACACACACACACACACACACACACACACACACACACACACACACACACACACACTTATAGATGAGGTGGCACAAATATATTACACAGGCCTCTCATTACCCAGCTGTCAACATTCATGACATATGGCACTCAATAGCATGCACTGCAGCTATACTCAATCCCTGTTGCCAACATTATACATCTCTGTGATGCATTAGTTGTGTTAGTAGGTGATCCTGCTTCCCCTGGAACACACTGCATCCATTTACACAGTATTGCTGTGCACCTGTTCAGCACCCTGGCACATACTGTGTACCATACCTCAGGGGTGAACAAGCCATTGCTAAATGTGTATATGTGTGGCAGTTATGTTTGTTCTGTTGCTCACAGCCCCTATGTGTTTGTCTGACACATACCTGGGATGATATGAGGACAGATGTCAATACCGAATGCCTGATGTCTGATTTGCAGATCTCATCATCAGCACTGCATGTATGAGCAATAAAATACAATTATACTGACAAACTTCAAAGCTTACTGTGGCTATGAGGAGTGTACACACCTTTATTGACATGCCACCCTCTTCCCTGATATGCCATGGGGGCACAATACTGATTATACTAACGTTACATACACCTGACATGTGAAATATGAATTGTGCAATCAAATGCAGTATCAAACAAATGTGTTTGTGCAGATGCTGACTGAGATGCATACAATGTGTGGGTTGCATATGTGTGCACACCCTTAACACGATGGTTTGTTGCAGCACCTGTTAAGTGAACTACAGCAGTCACTATACCTGGAAGGGGTATACTAGCATGGCCCATCTGCACTTGCCATTATTTGGTCACTCCACCCTATAAATGTCCCCCAAATGTGCCAGATTGCAAGGTCAACTCATGTGCACAGCCCTTGGAGGTCACACAGTGCCTTCAGTATTGCTGTGGAGTCAGGGTTATGTCTGCCACAATTCATGACCTTGACTTTGAACGTATGCTTCAGTTCACTGTTATGTTTCAGGATGACACCCCTTGCCATCTTCAGCTTTTTTGCAGATGCTTGACAACTATGTGCCACGCATGAGTACCATTTTGCAGTGTCCCTAATTCACAACACCATGTCTACCGGCCTAGTTCCTGCTAATGAACAGCAAACCTAAAGGTGTACACTGGCACCAGCAAGGTTAAGATGGGGTTAGTGGGCCTAAGGTGGAGTGAGGTGTTGCTTGTGCAGCACATGTATCTTTATTAATACTTTCTATAGGTTTCGGCCTTCTTCTTGGTACACCATTACACATTGCAACACATGCCTTTGGGAGACTTTTGATGTTATGCATATGCTACCTGCAGAGAGCTCTGGATGATGTTTCCTGTGGAACAACTCCTCCATCTGATTACCCTAACCCATAGGCCACACTTATGCAGACTCCATGCAATTGTCAACACATGTACTGCACAGGCAGTACTTGCTAGACATTCCTGCAAGTCCAACAGTGTTGCAGCATGTTTCTATGCAGCCTCCATGACCAGTTTGCAACATGTGTCATCTGTCTTGGATGGCCATCCATTTATTTTCTACATTAATGTTGTCCCGTACTTCATCATCACATACATGGCTGTCTGCAATGCTTGCCATGGTATATGCAATGGTGAGGTAAGGCTACATCTCCCACTGCTGAGTGCTACCTTTTGGATATGGGATCCATTCCATGGTTTGTAAGATGTGTGCAAGCCACGACTGCCTCTGTTGAAGGTGAGTGGGCAAATGTCTTGGGCATACTTCTTGGACAGCAAACCATTACTTGGTATGACATTGAGGACATGTACTTGATAGAAGGTGCCTACTCATGATGAGTGAATGCTGTCAGTACCTCAAAAGCTGCTTCCACAATATGTTATTTGGAGTGTGTGCACACATATGCTTCCAGTGTTTGTTAAGGTATGTATTCTCCATATTTTTTGTCCTAACATAGGATGCTATATTACACATTCATTGCTCATGTTAGGATTATATTACAGGTTGTAAAAGTTGTGGAATATGGTATTGTGATATGCCGTTGTATAGATCTATAACAGTTGCCATTGTAATAGTGGTATATACAGTGTTGTAGCCACTGTATAAGGATAATGTTTCAGATAACACAATTCAACTCAAAACAGACTTGGTAACCACAAATCCAACCACGGAATAATTGAGCAGTTCAAACAACATAGCATCAGTCTCTCCCCTTATTAAAATTAAAACATATTTTAGGATAAAGTTTAGGTTTAAACTTGGTTCCTTGTGACATAGGAAGTAATTTGATAGTGGGAATTCTATAAAGTCTTAATTACTTAGGTTTATTTTTAACATTATTTTATTACTTCAAATGCTATGGAACCTATTTTGAATGCATTTATAATTTTAAAATTCTTTTTGTTAACGAACAAATTTTATGGTCCGTCTTAGATTTTATGCAAAATGGTGTGAAATGTAAATGTTTCAATAAGTATATGTCTTTTTAACCAACAACTTAGTTTTAGAAGTAAGTTTTGCTAGGGAGTATGTTTTTAATGTTGTCATGGATACCAAATGGTCTAATTGAATTATTGATTAATTTAGAGGTATTTTTAAAGGGAGTGTGGGATTGAATTCATTTGTTCTGATGAAGTCCGTGAATGTAGGACGAAACCTAGGTTAACTCATTTTAGTGTTACTGTTTTAGTGCAATAAACGTGTTAGTGCTTTTGAAGAATTGTGTGAGTTCCAGTGTTTGAACTGCTCAAGTATTCCGTGGTTGGATTTGTGGTTACCAAGTAATGTTTCAGATATGTCCCTACTGTAGGCCATTTGTCCCACCATTATGTTCATCTCTGTCCACACATCTTGCACTGACAGGTTGTTAGTTATACTGCAGAACTCTTACATTCCCTTCAGATATGCCACCATGGTGACCACTGTGATGCAGTGCAGTTAACAGCAACAATAAGTGAACATCTACAGCATGAATTATGGGTAGGTGTGTTAAATGTGTGAATGGCAAATACCATGGCCATAACATGGCCGGTGTATTGGCAAACCTGAAGAAAATAAAACCGTACTCACCAGCTACATGCTGCTGCCCAAGAGGTATTTAAGAAGGACTTACATAGTTGTGTGAGAGATGTGATGTCAGTAGCCACACCTGTGACATTGGTACAGGGTGGGAGCATCATTTCAGTACAGCAACAGTACAAACACATAATACTAGAGATTATGCACATCTGTTCATTACTACACTGCAGCAACAGACTATGTTATCTGACATATGCATGAAGATACTTTACAGATGAAGATGGAGAAGCAACAGTGGCATACTAATGTGCCCTGGGGCCTTACCTGCATGCTCCTTGTCCATTGTGGGGGGTAGCACCCACCTCCACAATGCTATCAGCAGGTTCTTGGCTTGCCTGTCAGGCGGGTGCCCCAAGACTGGTGAGGAGCTCCTCAACATGTGTCAGCGAGGGCAGGATGGCATGACCCCCACCTGTGGCTAACTGGTCGCTCCTAACTGCAGCAGCATGCTGATTGGCATGGCGGATTAGGTCAGTGCACCAATGACACACCTGCTCATAGCTGTGGTTATGCAGGCCAACATCATTTACCTTGTGGAAGAGCTCGTTCCACAGGGCAGTCCTCTCCTGCAGATCATGGGCTGTATGCCCAAAGAGGGTTTGATGGCGCTGCACCAGGTAGTTTATGAGGATGTCAGTTTCCTGTGGTGTATACACTGCAAGGCGCCCTCTCAACATGGTACCTGGAAGACATAAAGAGGACAAAAAGGTCTAAGGAACTCCTACTGCAAGGATATAATCGTTGTTAATTGACATCTCCCCCCCCACCACCATATCTGCAACAATAATCTGAACACACAAATCAATGGGTATGTCTACACCAAACCTTCTGTTGGGACATATATCCTATTGTGCAACAAATATTGAAACGTGTTTCTATTCATGTTCCATGTTGAAACACTATAATTGGTGGCCTATTGCTAACAATGTAGCCTGCATGCCATTGTAATGGCCAATGTGGTTCCATATATGCATGTGTTCTGTTTGCTATGCAACTGCTCCAAATCTGGTGTTTTGTGTTAATAACTAATCCTGGATTGTGTTGACTATTACTACCCACATATGTTTTAAAACTGTGACACGATAGCATGTTTGGGGAGGGTGTTCCCAGCAGAACCACCTCTTCCACCTCATCTGGCCATGTTACCAGGCCACAGCACATCTGGGACCCAACCTGGGACCTTCTCATCTGCTGGTCCTGTACTACTTTCAGTTGGAACCACCTCAGGGGATGGTGCTCATCCCCCTGGGAGCTTGCACAAACAGGATCCTATCACCTGACATCAGGTCTATGGTCTGGTGCATAGGGAGCTCTGTAGAGAATTGGGGGATCTGCTACTCCACCTTGAGGCCCTCGTGATGCAATTAGAGGGTCAGCGTGCTCCTCCTGCTCAGCCCCCAGCACAGCCACCTTCAGGGCTGTGAAGGTACAGTGTTGGTTGCCCATGGGTGGGGACCTCAGTCCCACTGTTTCCATTTAGGGGCTCATGGGTTTCCAATTTCCATACACCCCACCCCGTCCAAGGTGTTTACCCACCACATGTGTCATATTCCACCCATGTATGCTGTCTTTTCTGTCTTGTCTGTCTTGCAACCCAACCTACCTCACCAAATATACCTGCTATGCTTCCCCAACATCCCACTGTCACCTTAACAAACAAAGGGCAATGTGTTCCCAATGTACATTTCACACTAGACATAACTGTCCACTTTGCACCTGCTTACAACTGCTTAGAGGTGCCTTAATCAGTCTGTATCCAACAGCCCTTGTTCTGGCCAGCAGATAAATTATCAGCCATTACAAGTATGTGACCCAGGACCCTGCACACCATAGCCACATCAATTTACCAGTAAGCCATCTGATTTGCAGATATGTATGATGTTTTCTCAAACATATCATGCAGCACAGTCATTCAACAGTAGGGAAAATGTATACATATATATATATATATATATATATATATATATATATATATATATATATATGGATTCACT